>NW_006408609.1:3089453-3089994 GCF_000296735.1 Chrysochloris asiatica | reverse complement strand
GATAGAGAGAAATACTGTTAACTGATGGTACATGGAGGGGATAATAATCATTGCAATGAAACAAGGTGTATGCAAAATTGCAAGTTAAATGCAAAACTGATGATCTGCCCTGTAAACTTTCACTCAATCCACAATAAAAACCTAAAAAACTAACTGCCATAGAGTTGACTGTGACACATACGATCCTACAGAGGATTTCCAAGCCTGTAAATCTTTACAGGAGCAGAAAGCCTCGTCTTTCTCCCATAGAGTGACTGGTGGGTTTGAACTATTCACCATATAGTTGACAGTCCAGTGCTTATCTTATACCACCACAGTTGTTCCTAAATAAAAATGTAATTGTTAATGAACAAACTACCTATGAATCTAGCCTGAGCTTTATGAGTTGGAATAAACATGTTATCTTTCAAAAACTTATGTGCATTTACTTCATCTGTTAAAATCAGAAAATCTAAGTTTAATTAAATTCAAGGAACAATGAGCATTTGTCAAATAGTGAATGGCTATTCTCCTTTCAAGATATGAGTGTATATGTGTATGT
>NW_006408609.1:3085297-3086948 GCF_000296735.1 Chrysochloris asiatica | reverse complement strand
ATGCAACAGTATATTGACAAGGAATTCCAAGATGTTGAAGCAGGATTTAAATGAGGCAAGGAATGAGGGATATCACTGCTGAAATCAGATGGATCTTGTCTGAAAGTAGAAAATACCAGAAAGATGATTACCTGTGTTTTATTGACTAGGCAAAGGCTTTTGATTGTGTGGATCATGACAAACTATCCAGAACACATACTTGTGCTCATAGGAAACTTATACATAGACCATGAGGTAGTTATTATTATTATTATTTTTTTTAAATAGAACAAGGTAACAATGAGTGATTTAAAATTAGGAAAGGTTTGTACCAGTGTTGTATTCTTTCACCATATTTATTCAATCTGTATACTGAGCAAATAATCCGAGAACCTGGATTATATGAAGAACAAGGTGGCATCAGATTGGAGGAAGAATAATTAACAACTTGTGGTATGTAGATTCTATAATCTTAGTTTCTGAAACTGATAGCACACTTTTATTACATAGATTATAAATTTTGCTTGCTGAAAGTGATAGCACAACTGTCATGGAGAATACTCACTGCTGAAGGTCAGTATGTGTTGCACAGTAATGTAAAGAAAACAAAAGTTCTCACTACTGAACTAATACATAATATCATGATAAATGAGCAAAAGATTGAGGTTGTCAACGATTTCATTTTGCTCGGATCAGCCTTCACAGAAACAGCAATCAAGAAAGAACTCAAACGATGTGTTTCATTATGTTAATCTGCTGCACAAGCCCTCTTTATTGTTCAAGAGAAAAGACACCAATTTGAGGACTAAGGTGAGGCTGACCATATGCATGCAACAGTTGAACAATGAATAAAGACCTTTGAAGAATTGATGCAGTTGAGTTCTGATGTTGGCAGAGAATATTAAAAGTACCAGGACTGCCTAAAGAACAAACAAATCTGTATTGGAAGAAGTATAGCGAGTATACTCTTTAGAAGCCAGGTTGACAAGATTTTATCTCTCATTCTTTGTACATATCAAGAGTCACCAGGACTTGGAGAAGTACATCCTGCGTCGTAAAGTGGAGGGCCAACGTAAAAGAGGAAGACGTCCAATGAAATAGATTGACACAGTGATAGACACAGGAAGGATTGTGAAGTTAGGCAGGACAGAGGGCAGTGTTTCGTTCTGTTGTGCTTGAGGTGGCAATGAGTAAGTAAGGACTGAATGGCACCTAACAATTTTTTTTAAAAGTTTTTTTATTGTGATTTGAGAGAAAGTTTATAGGACAGACCATCAGTTTACATTCAATAAATCATACTTTGTTTCATTACAATGATTATAATCTCCTCCTTGTACCACCAGTTAACAATATTTCTCTCTATTCATTTTAGCTTGTTGTTTTTTTTTTAAACACTCATGCATATATAATAATTTAAACCACTAAAGGGCACATTCTGCAAGGTTGCCTCCTGGCCTCAGCTCTCAGTCCCTCTCGTCCCATGAATCTAGAGTCCTCAGCTGCTCCTTCTCTCTGTCTCCCCATCTCGGCCTCCATCTATGGTGTTGCTGCTTCTCTGGATAAAGTCCTGCATTCCGCTTGTACTCTTCTCCCTTGATGGTCCTAGGGTCCTCTGTTTCTGGATTTTATGATTAACTACTGCCCCATTTTTGTTACAAAACTTCTACCTTTA
>NW_006408609.1:3081910-3084327 GCF_000296735.1 Chrysochloris asiatica | reverse complement strand
AGTCTCGGCTTTTAGGGAAGGTTTTTACATTTGTCTGTGGATATCCAGGGCTCATGTATGAGATTACTAACAAGCATTACTGAATAATCAGATGAGAACAACAATTCTTATAGGATAGTTTTAGTTGTATTTGATAGCACAGCTTTCATAGAGTCATCTCCAAAGGATATTTTTACATTTCTTATAGATTCAAGCAGAGAAAACATTCTGAGGTTGATGCAGGACAGGGCAGTGTTTCATCTTATTTTGCATATGGTCACTATGAGTTGGTACTGACTTGAAGGCACCTAACAATAGAATTTCACAATGAAATGCTTTCTATTCTGATAGAAATTTCCTTTGTTAGTGCCAACATGATTTCTTGCTATAAGTGAATAATTTTTATTACATTTTTTATTTGTCTTTGCTTTTTAGCTTCTAGAAATATAAATTAGAATGAGAAAATATGGATCCTGGTAATACGACTTAACATTTGAAAGATAATATTAACACAACATACACAAGTGCTTGTAAGAGAATCTGTTAAGAGTTTCAGATGTCAAAGTACATTGACCACCCGTTGACATTTTAGCTACATTCGTGAGAGTTATGGAGGGAGAAAAGAAGTGTCACTAATCTTCATTTATTTTCACTTTTACCCTGTTAACTCATTATGTGAGTGAAACCTGTATTTTAAACTGAAAGTAAAAGAGTACCCTATTCACTTTCTCTAGGTGTATGCAAACCACTTGAAACCAATTAGGTGCCTACAGAATTGTTAATTATCCTGGGATCACCACCTTTTGTGAAGCCTTTCAGAGTAAAAGGGAGGTGTGGCTTAGCTCACAGCAGGTTCAAACAGCCCTCTAATTGACAAATTTTATACTCAGCAGTTGGATTGGTTAGAGAGATTAAATCACATTTACTCTTTCCATAGAAGAAAATGGATAGACCCTTTTGTGTATTGTTCATTCATTCATGAAGCAAATTCCTACTGATTCTCTGATATGAGATTCAGACCTGGGCAATCCACTGATAAATAAGGGAAGTGTCACAGCCCTTTGAAGAATGTTTATGAGTGAATACAGTCACTTTTCAATTTACAGCTGATTAATTAAAAGGAACCCATTGAAAAATGCATCAGAGAACTCTCAGTCTAGGAACCTTGGGCACTTAGGCAGCTTTTTCTTTCTTTCTTCTTTTCTTAATTCTGAACACCAGGAAAGTGAAAGTGCTATATCCTCACTTAGGTTAGAGAATAAACAACTTTCTCATAAGTACAAATCTACACCACCAACATAACACTACCCTTCCCTATCTCCTTCTTCACATCCAACATTCCCTTTCCTCTGGAGAAGCCACGATCACCACTTTGTTATAACCAGTATTCTACTATGAAATACTCAATTATAACCTGTTATGTTCAGATGGTACAACTTTGATTGCTGGAAGCAATAAAGATTTGAAATGGATTGTACCTCAATGAAAAGAAAACAAAAATCCTCTCAATTAGACCAATAAATAGCATCATGATAAAGGAGAAAAGATAGAAGTTGTTGAAGACTTCATTTTGCTTGGATCCACAATCAGTGTTCATGGGAGCAGCAGTCAAGAAATCAAAAGATGTACTGCTTTAGGCAAATCTGCTTCAAAAGACCTCTTTAAAGTGTTATAGAGCAAAATGTTAGTTTAAGGATTAAGGTAAACCTGATCCAAGCCAGGTTACTTTCAATTGTCTCATATGCATGTGGAAGTTGGGGCAGTAAATAAGGAAGACCATAGAACAATCAATGCCTTTGAATTATGATATTGTAGAAGAATATTGAAAGTACCATGTACTGCCAGAAGAACAAACAAGTCTGTCTGGAAGAAGTACAGTCAGAGCATTCCTTGGAAGCGAAGATGATGAGACTTCATATCTCATCCTTTGGACATGTTATCAGGAGGGATCAGTCCCTGGAGAAGGACATTCACTTGGTAAAGTAGAGGGTAATCAAAAACCAGGAAGACCTTCCACAATAAGCAGATTGATGCTATGATAGCAACAGTGGATAGAAACATAATGACAATTGTGAGGATGGCAGAGGACAAAGCAATGTGTCCTTATGTTTTGCATAGGGTCACTATGAGTTGGAACCAACTAGACATTACTTAACCACATAATTCTCATATGGAACTTGAAGTGCTTAGGAGAAAGATGAACATTTCCTCATTGTTGTTATTGTTAAGTGCCAATGAGTTGATTTCAACTTTTAGAGACCCTATATAAGGTTTCCGAAAAGTGACTTGTGAGTTTGAACCACTGACCCTGGATTTTGGTCCTTGATCTTGTTCTTTTTTTTTTTTTTTTTTTCAGTTTTTATTGTGAATTATGTGATAGTTTACATTGGAGAACATTAGCTTTACATTCATCCTACCATATTTCATTTTATTGCAAT
>NW_006408609.1:3074138-3081810 GCF_000296735.1 Chrysochloris asiatica | reverse complement strand
TACACCCTGCCATCTGCCCCCTGCCTCCCCCCCGGCCATCAGCACACAGACCCTCTCCCTCCCTGAGTCCAGAGTCCCCAGCTGCTCTATCTCTCCTTGTCATTGTCTCTGCCTTCATCTCTGGTGTCACTGCTTCTCTGGATAGGGTCCTGCACGCCACTCTTTTCCCTTGATGGTCCCAGAGACGTCAGCTTCTAGACTGCAAAATCAACAACTCTCCTCCTTTAGTTACAAAATGTGTACCTTTATATTTCTAAAACTCACAGTCAGTGCTGATAGCAATTATTTACAACTGAACCACAAGTGTCTTAGCCCCATCTCTTTTCATAAGCCCCATCCAGACAGGTTGGAAATCACTCAGTGGAGATTCTACCTTACCCCAAGCCCTCTGGAACTAGGCTCCCTCTTGAAAGCTTATAAGGCACTCACTTATTTGTAGAATGGCCTTCGTATTCCCCCATTTTGTGTAGCCAATGTCTAAGTTGCACATCCCTATCAGCCCTGTGTACTGAGGAGGTAGGAATGATGCTTACTGTAAAGATTTGTTCCCTCTTTCAAGGTATTAATTCCATAAGCATAAGTCAAATTCATCAAATAGTAGCAGATTACTATTTTGTTCCTCTTCGTTTTTTTCTAGTCAAGTTCTGATTATCCAGCCATTGAAGCCAGGTCAAGTAGCAAGTTTGGGTGTTCTTGTACATCTCCCCTTACTTCTTATCAGCTGGACACTTCACTCTCTGCTCTAGTGCTCTGTGGACATGTCACTATCTCAAGGCCCATGAGTCCCTAGGTCTCACCATATTGCTGGCCAACCAAGTCTGAACCTGGGTTGACAGGAGTCTATTGAATGTGGTTGGACTTAGCTCACAACTTCATTGCTGCTTTCCCCCTACTTCCCCTTTTCAGTTGCCAATGTGGTCACCAGAAAGATCACATGCCTGCTTATTTATTCCCCTTGAGTTTTAGTCATGGAAGGGGGTATAATCTGAGGGGACCCAACCACTTGTCTTGATGGCTCCTGGATAAACAACTTGCTTGTTCTTGTAGTACTCAATCAGACTGCTGTTAATGTTTTTTTATTTTTCCTGCTGGTCTTGCTTTCAAAATTATCTTCTGTTCTTCTACCCACTCCAGGCTGGTCTACTTGTCCTTTCAAGTGGAAGATTCCCACCTCAGAAGATTCTGGATGGGGATCAGGATTCTTATGCAATGCAAAGGCTCCGCAGAAAGCCTCTTTCCCTGGGCAAGTTCTAGCTCCATTTTAGGTATTCCAATCAGGTATAGGATGAAAACAAGCTTTCTATGGTGATGTTTCTGGCTATTACATTCGCTTTCTCTCAAGTGTCTATTTTACAATAGTAGGTAAGGAAAACCAAGATTCAAAAGACAGTCAAGCATATTAACATTATTTCCCCTCTTTACTTATTTCCCCTCCCTCCCCTCACTCTACCCCATACACCCCGGTAACCAGTAAAGAATGTTTTCCCCATTTTAGTGTAGGTACTTTTCCTTAATCTTTTACAATAATGGTCCTATGCAGTATTTCTCCTTTTGTGACTGAGTAATTTCTCTCAGCATAATGTCCTCAAGGGTCATCCATGTTATGCAGTGGCTTGCAGCTTATTCTTCAAGGTAGCATAATATTCCATTATGTGTATGTACCAAAGTTTGTTTATCCATTCATCCATGGATGGGTGTTGCAGACCGTGTAAATCTGGGCAGAAGTTCGAGGCTCACAGGGCCCGAGTGCTGCAGGCTGCAGGCTCTGAGGAACAGATTCTAGCTATCTGGCAGGCATAGCAAATTGTTTTTCATCTTAGTGTTCAGTTATATTAATTTCATACATGAAGGCCTTGATATCCACAGATAAATGTAATATTTTCCTAAAAGCCAAGACTGTAAAATTCCAAGTAGGCAAAGTTTTTCCCTCAGAGAATTCATTCAAAGTAAATTGGGTGGCTCCCTGGTCTCTGTTCCAAGGACAATAGGAATGCCCTCCCTAAAGTGTTTCTAGGTGCAGCCCATTCACCCAGGCACCTCTTTTCCTGAAGAACCTGGGCTGGGCAGCCGACACAATGGGAATCCTCCCAATCCTCCCTTTCCTCCCCCCATTTGAGGCTAGGTGCTAAAAGGTATGTTAATTAAGCTTGTTGGGCAGTCTCCATTTTTTACTGTTGTAAATAGTGCTGCTATGAACACTGGTGTGCATATATCTACTTGCGTTCTGGTTCATATTTCTTGTGGATAAATACTAAGTGGAGGAATTGTTGGATCGTAAGGTATGTCTATTTTCAGCTTTTGGCAGAAGCGCCATATTGCTTTCAAGAGAGACTGGACCATTTTGCAATACACCAGCAATGTAGGAGAGTCTTAGTCTCTTTGCATCCTCACCAGCATGTGTTGTCCTCTATTTTTTTGATCTTGCTGTTATTGCTTGTGTGCGGTGATATCTCATTGTTGTTTTCACTTGTATCTCTCTAATGGCAAGTGATTGTGAACATTACTTTATATGTTTCTTGGCTGCCTGGATCTCCTCCTTGGTGAAGTGTCTGTTCATGTCCTGTGCCCATTTTAAATTTGGGCTAGTTGTCTTTTTCCTGTAGAGCTGTTGCTGCTGTTGTTGTTGTTAGGTGCCATTGAGTTGGTACCAACACACAGCAACCTTCACAGCAACCTTATGCACAGCAGAACGAAAACACTGCCCGATCCTGGTCCACCCTCACTACTGTTGCCACACTTGAGTCCATCGTTGCCGGACTTGGCCAATCCATCTCGTTGGGGGTCTTCCTCTTGTTCTCTGACCCTCCACTTTACCAAACATGATATCCTTCTCCAGTGACTGGTCTTTTCTGACAATATGTGAGAAGTATGAGAGACGAAGTTTGGCCATCTTGGCCTCCAAGGAGCACTCTGGCTGCACTTCTTCCAAAACGGATCTATTGGTTCTTATGGTAGCCCATGGCACTTTCAATAATCTCCATGGTTCTTAGTGCTGTAACACTGTATCAGCCTGGCTGTGGCCCCACCCTCTGATCTCAGTGTAGGCCAAGGAGCCTGCAGGGAGCATCTTGATGACTCAGAAATTGCCGTATTTTCTTTCCACAGTCAGATTTCTGCACTAGTGGCTGCAGGAAACTGGCACCTTATACTAGATCCAAAACTGTGGAGCTGCTCTAGGAAAACCTTTACTCTGGTTATTTAATGCTGCTGCCACGGATGCTCTCCTATCTGTCTCTGCTTCTCCTGCCTCCCCCCAATCTTGTTCTTAATAACTAACTAATCATGTATAAAATTTTAACTTCTGTAACCCTCATTTTCCTGATCTGTAGCTCTATCTCTTGTCTACTTAAAAATGTTAGTATAAAGTTTGCAACTCAGACTATAAATGAAATTAATTTGAAATATCAAGTGATTTTATAAATTTTATTAATGTGCAGCATTTAAATATCACTATGATTTCATTCAACAAACTAAGAATACTAATGCTTATAATCCTCTCAGCATAATTGTTTGGCTAAAATAGCGGTTTTCAAAATGCGGTCTAAGAAACTTTGGTAGTCTCCAATACCCTTTCAAGGTACTCATGAGGTCAAAACTATTTTCATAATAATACTGTTAATATGTCCTTTGCATTTTTCATTCTCATTCTTTCAGAAGTATTTGGTGGACTTTCCCAAAAGCTACAGGACATACAGTATCAAAACAGATTAAATGCAAAAAAAGATAGGAGAATCAGAATAATCTCTTTTATGAACTCAGACCACAATGAACTTTTCTAAAATATTAATATGCCATGCTTCTTAGGAATTAAATTTTTTTTTTTGGTATTTTTTCCAAGATTTTCATCATTTTATTTATGCAAACATATAATGAGCTTTACTACTATTATACTTAAATGATTCATTTAAAAGAATTTGATTTTCAGATTTCTAATAGCATCAATATCTTTAAGTATAACCCACATATACAAAAGTTCTTTAAGCTTTTCAACATTTTTAAGAAGCTCCAAAAGGACTTGAGGAAAAAACAAAACAAAGAAAACCCTAAAACATTATCTATATGAAGATGATTACAATACTCACTACATTAAAATTAAACAGAAATTTATAAGTTGTTTTATATTATTTACCATCTCCTCCCTACCCTGTATTCCAAACAAGAGTTAATAATGCAATCTGTTCAGACATACAGGTTTCCTAGGATACTTGTAGCCATTAAAAAAAGAACTTTGCAAATGTTAAATAATGACAGAATGTTGTTGTTCTATGCTGTTGAGTCCATTTTGACTAGTAGGGTTTCTAAGGAGCAGCTGTTAGGTTTGAACTGTTGACCTTGCAATCCAGTGTTTATCCTACATTTCCACTCTAGGACTCCAAATGACACAATTGTGTAAGTAAAATTTGTATCTTAGTAACAAACCCACTGCTATTATCTTTTTTAGGTATAAAGACTACCAGTATTCCATGATTTTCTATTGTGGAGGAATTGCCATAATGAGTCACCAGAAAATCCTTGCAATCCACTTAAAGTTAAGTGAAAAGTGAGTGTATCTGTACCCTCCCCATTTTTCTATGGGAATTTGGGGACATTGGTTCAGCCTACTTTACTGCTTTGAATACTAAGATATTTGAATACTAAGATTACTTTGAATACTTTGAATACTAAGATTTGAATACTAAGATATTGAATACTAAGATTACTGCTTTGAATACTAAGAATACAAAGAGCATAGTCTTTGAGATAGAAATGGTGTCAGTGTTGAGAATTCATCTGTAAGCTGATAAAAGTCAGCCCAGTGGCACCAACTGTATTGACACTGGGTGTCCAATGGTAATGGCTTTAATGTAAAAGACCTAATCCTGGCTCTGTTCTCAGTAACCTAGACTTCTTTGGTTCAAGTCTATACTCATATTTTGCATCATGTCATATACTCTTAATGTGGATGTTACACGTTATTTTATGCATTCCTTCAGTTTTTTTTCTGCTCATGGAGCTAGAATTGTGTTTTATGATTTGATGCCCAGAACCCTACAAATAGCAACTTTCAAGTTAGATAGATAAGGACATTTCAATTTAGTTCTGTTATATATACAAGTTATAAGAATTTAGGAAAGTTATTTTACTTCTTAAAATGTAATACAATAATAATTTATCTGTTTAGTCTTGGTTTACTCATTTGAACAATGGAAATTTGAGGATCAAATGATGTAATCTGTGTAAAAACTAAGCATGATGTTTGACATATAATAATCAATAACAGAGAATTTGATGAAGGATAGATTTGAATTAGCATGGCAGTGCATGGAGAAGTTTTATTCTTCGTACAAAACAATGTTGTGGTATCCTCAAGGAACAAATGACTTTGAGTCATTACAAAAGAATAATATCTGCATTGGTCAGGAAGTTAAGCGTGTTCTATTAGTTCTGGTATTTTAACAAAATTACTGATTACATAACTGGAATGAGATTTAAATACAAATTCACCTTAACTTGAAAGTACAACAAGATTGAAGCAAAAACATTTCTGATTAGAAAAAGTAAGGGTTTATTCAGTAGGGAAAGTGGTATTGGATGTCCCTTGTTGTTGTTAAGTGCCGTTGGGTCCGACCCATAGCGACCCTGTACAGGGTTTCCGAGGGTGTAAATCTTTACCGGGAGTAGAAAGCCTCATCTTTCTCCCACGGAGCGGCTGGTAGTTTCGAACCGGTGACCTTAAGGTTTGCAGCCCGATTCGTAACCACTACGCTACCAGAGCTCCTTTGGATGTCCCTAGAAAATCATTATACATTTACCCAGTGAGCTACTGTAAAACATTCCTCCTTTTTTCCTTCTTTGTTTCTCCCTTCCTACAAAATATAGCACCAACCACCCTTCCTACAGCACTTTCTACTCAACTAGGTTCAGTAATTCATTGCAATGGTCACATGGAACTCAGACACCCTACTTACAGCTATGTGGTTTATTAGGGAAGTTAACAGGTTACAATGCAGTGTCAGAAAAGTTCGGTGCATAGTTCTTTCAGTCAGGACAACCCATGCTCTCTCATACCCACTGGAAGGATTCTTTCTTGCTAGGACCCTTGGCCTGGTCTCTGCCCTGCTTCAGCAACATTATAAAGGATTTTTAGGATTGCTGATAATTGTCCACAAGGTACACCACTCCATCATAATAAACCTTATCCTAAAGTCACTCTGCTTTAATTCCGTAGGCCAGCAAACCTAGCCATTCTCAAATAAATTGTCTGGAGACACCCCACTCTGTATATAAGACTCCTGCCCAAAGTCACTCAGTTTTATTTGCTCCATGGGTTGAGAAGCCCATCTCTCTGTCTTGTTCTCTGGTTCATGGTTCTGCTGCTTCTACTGCTCCTCTGCCATGCCCCTCATACCACAGCTCTGCACCTGGGTCAAGGAAGTTTAATGCACAAGGATCTCTGGGTCCTTCGGATGAACTCGACTTCTAGCTCTTCTTCTTTGATCATAGTGAGGTCCCCTTTCTGCTCCTGAGGTGGCTCCTTTTATACCATTTATATCACCTTTTTGCTTCTGAGGATGGCAAGAATGACCAATCACAATTAGCCCTGTTAACAGTCACTCACACCTGAGTCATATAATCCATGAGCATCTTTCTTCACCTTCTCTTATTCAGAACCATCGGGAAAAAAGTTGTTTGGTGGGAGTTTACAAAGGTTCTGGCTAGAAGAGACATGAAATAACTCACTACACCCTACTTCCTAACTCCATGCCTTCCCTCTAGTCTTCCTTTCTTCCTTCTTTCTTAACTCTATACAGGGTCTTTATGAGTCAGGATGGCACTTAACAACAACAAGAATCCTTAATAATATGTGCTATACTCAATATAATCACTTGAAGTTGTTCAAAGATGGGATTTATAAAGATACTGATAATAAAAGAATAATAATGAAAAATATAAAAGAGAGGTGGTGGTGTGCCATGGAGTCTGTTCTGACTCATAGTAATTCAGCATAGTGTTTCCAATGCTGTAAAGTTTACAGAAGCAGAAGGCCTCATCTTTCTTCCGAGGAACAGCCAATAGTTTCAAACTACTGGCCTTGAAGTTAGTAAGCCTGACTCATAATCACTATGCTACGAAAGTTCCTTAAAGAGAGGTATTCAATTTATATCAGGACAACTTAAAATGGAATTATCAGAATGAAGTCCCATTCTAAGTCAGGGACTACCTGTGTAATCTAGAATGTGACTGATCATAAACAAGTTATTCTGTCTATGCTTCAATTTTCTCATCTTACAAACTGTAATAGCAAATATAGCAACCTGATGATATTGTTATGGGGATAAAATGACATCATATATGTAAAGCATTTAGAACAATGCTAGGCATATAGTGAGATTTTAACATATGTTATTGTTGTTGTTAAGTGCCATTGAGTTGATTCTGACCCATAGTGACCCTGTATAGGGTTTCCAAGGAGAAGCTGGTGAGCTTGAACCACCAAGCTTGCGTTCAAACGACTCTGCAGTCTGACACATTAACCCACAGCGTCACCACACCAGGACTCCTTTAACATATAGTAACTGCTATTATCATCTGATTGAAGTTATCTGTTCTACAGAGCAAAATTAAACTGTATCTCTAATCCTGGTGTGGTGCTGTGGGTTAATGAGCCAGACTGCAGTCATTTGAACTGCAA
>NW_006408609.1:3072739-3074038 GCF_000296735.1 Chrysochloris asiatica | reverse complement strand
TTTCTGCTCCCATAAAGATTTACAGCCTCGGAAACCCTGTGCAGGGTCGCTATGAGTCAGAACTGACTCCATGGCACATAACAACAACAACAAAAATTAGCATCACTTCATAGATTTGCTTTAACAAGTATCTTAATTATCTTTGTGGTTGTTATTGAGTGTTGTCAAGTAGGTTCCGACTCAACAACTCTGTATAGGGTTTCTGATGAGTGGCTGATGAATTTGAACTACCAACTGTGCAGTTCAAACCAACCTTGCCATTTTATCCCCATAGCAATGATCGGTCAGCGCCAATCCAGTGCTGCGATAACAGAAGTATCACAAGTGGATGGTTTTAACAAACAGAAATTTATTCTTTCACACTTTAGAAGGCTGGAAGTCTAAATGTAAGGCACCATCTCTCAGGGAAGGTTTTCCTTGTCTGTCAACTCTGTGGGAAGGTCTTTGTCTCTTTTCAATGCCTGTGTGCCCTGTGTCCCTTAGAGATCTCCATGTGTCATGGCATCAACTTTTGTTTATTGTAAGAAGTTCTCAGTTGCAGGGACCCTGGGTCCAAAGTACACACTCTGTCCTGATGGCAGTCATGTCCCTCTAATCTCTGCTCACTAGTGTAATCTCTATTACTCAGAAGAAACTGATTCAAGATACAATCTCATCATAAATTTTATGCTATTTTATTATGGAGTGGTGCTGTAGGATAAGCACTGAACTCTTAACAGCAAGGTCAGTGCTTCAAACCTACCAGGTGCTCCTAGAAAACCCTATATTTGTTGCTATTGTAAATTTCTGTCAGGTTGGTTCTGACTCTTTGGATCACTATAAATCAGAGCTGACTTGATGGTACTTAACAACAGAACAATAACTTCTAAATCAAGCTTCATTAATATTATGTTGTTCTGTTGTTATGTGCTGGTTGGTTCTCACTGAAAGTTACTCTGTATAGGATTTCTGAGGAGCAGCTGGTGGGTTTTAACTACTAACCTTTCGGTTAAAATCGACCTTGCAGCCCAATGTTTTTTCCTACAGTTAGGCTTTACAACACATAGGATAATTACATCAGGTCACAATACTGAGAATTGTGGCCTAGCCTAGATGACACATATTTATGTGAAACAAAATTCAGTCCATGACAGCAAGTAAATGAAACAGGTTGTAAAATATACAGTTGCTCATAGTTAAGTGTTTAGTTGTTGTTGTTGCTGTTGTTAAAGTGCTATCGAGTCGGTTCTGACCCATAGCGACCCTGAACAGGGTTTCCTAGGCTATAAATCTTTACGGGAGCAGAACGCCTCATCTTTC
>NW_006408609.1:3068675-3072154 GCF_000296735.1 Chrysochloris asiatica | reverse complement strand
AGTTATCTGTTCTACAGAGCAAAATTAAACTGTATCTCTAATCCTGGTGTGGTGCTGTGGGTTAATGAGCCAGACTGCAGTCATTTGAACTGCAAGGTCGGTGGTTCAAGCTCAGCAACTGCTCCTTGGAAACCCTATACAGGGTCACTATGGGTCAGAATCGACTCGACGGTACTTGACAACAATTTCCAGACAAAATTTATTTACATTGATATGGATAAGATTCAGTTTTATTACTTTCAGTTTTCTATGAGCTAATTTTATAAGTGATAAAAATAGCCCGGTCCACAGCAGGTCCATCAAAGGTACATAGTCTGATAGAATCAGATAATCTCTGGAAAGTTTGTAAGACAAGACCTAGAATTTCATTGAAAGAGCACTCAGTTACCTTTTAGTTAATTTTCAATCTTGAACGATTTTTTTTCAAGCACATGCCACTTAGAAATATTTTTCTTTCCAAAATAGAAATTATTGAACCTATGGGTTTTACAATGGGTATTAAACGTTTCCCCTCACTGTCTGTATCCCTGCAGTTTTTACTGTGATTGTACTTGAGGTTTAAACTGTCAAACATTCTTTTGTTCCAATATATAGTCCACACATTTTCTCCAGCTTTGCCATTTCCACCTAAAATTTGGCAAAATGAATATTTGTTAAAACTTGTCATCTTCCTGGTCTCAGTAATTTCATTGGAATATTGTAACTACAAATAGGTCACCTTTTCCCCCCATGAGCAATCAGTGTGAAAAAAAAAAGAAGAAAAAAAAAATCTATATATTTAAAAATCATTTCCTCTTCTTTTTCTTCATAAACACTAAATACTTTTCATCTCTTTAAAAATCAAATCCATTTACAAATAGGCACAAACTATTTTTTTCTTTCTTCCTTTCTTCAAGCTTTTATTGTGCATTGAGTGATAGTTTACATGGGAGAACATCAGTTTTGCACTCATCATATCGTATTTTATATCATTGCAATGATTACAATCTCCTCCATGCATCGCCATTCAACTTGCTTCTATTCCTACTGTTTGTTTTATTGTTTTTTGTTTTTTGAGGTACACAAAATCACTTAGGAATATATAATCATTTAAACAACCCAAAGGTACATTCTGCAAGCCTGCATACTGGCAGCCAGCACACAGCCTTTCTCTTTCCATACGTCTAGAATCCTCTATCTCTCAATGTCATCAGCTCTACCTCCATCTCTGGTGACCCTGCTTCTCTGGATTGTTGTTGTTGTTGTTGTTATGTGCCGTGGAGTCGGTTCCGACTCATAGCGACCTTGTGCAGGGTCCCACAATCCACTCATGCTCTTCTCCCTTGATAGTACTAGGGTTTTCTGTCACTGGAATGTAAGATTAATACATCCCCACTTTATGTCATAAAACTTCTACCTTTACAGTTGTGACAATAACAATTAGTCATAATAACAGTTACTCACTGTTGAATCATAAGAATCTTATCCCCATCTGCTTTCACTAGACCCATTTAGACAAGAGGAAAACTATTCAATGGGGATTCTACCTTCCCCCGCACACTCTAAAAATAAATTCCTTCTTGAAAACTTGTAAGCCAGCCACTTCTTGCTTTTATAGCCCTCCAGCCCCCATTTTAGGCAGCCAATGTCTAAGTTGCCTGTCCCGATCAACCCTGTGTACAGAGGGGATAGCACTGATACTTGATGTGAGGACTTCCTCCCTCTCAGTTGGTATTTTGAGCTACTACATTCACAAGTATAGGTCAAGTTCATCAAATTTTAGTAATTTATTGTTTCCTTTATAAATTTCTTTTTTTTTTTTTTTAAATCTTCCTCTAGTTGAGTTCTGATCATCCGGCCATTGAAGCTAGGTCAAATGAGTACTATCTGCAAGTTTAAGTGTTCTCGTGCATCTCCCCTCACTTCATATCAGCTGGATGCTTCACTCTCGGCTCTAGCCCTCTATGGCTAGGTCCTTGTCCATGGGCTTAGGAGTCTTCAGGTCTCACCACACTTTTGGACCAACCAGCCCTTCCTCTTTTCACTCTCTTCTCCTGGTTGAGAGTCTATGGAAAGTGGTTGAACTCAACCCATATCTTCATTGCTGCCTTTCCCCCTCTTCCACTCACCAGTAGACCAACATGGTCGCAAGCAAGCTCACATGCCTGCTTGTCTGTGCCTTTTGAGTTTCAGTCTTGGAGGGAGGTTTGTCCTGAAAGGACTTGATTACTTGCCTTCATGGCTTCCCAGAGAACAACTAACCTATTCTTATAGTAGCCAGTCAGATTGGCATTTTTGTTTTTGATTTTTCCTGCTGGTTTTTCTTTCAAGAAGTATCTTTTGTTCTTCTAGCTGCTCCAGGCTGGTATGGATGTCCTTTCAAGTGGGAATGTCTCATCTCAGAAGGTTCTAGATGGGGCTTAGGATTCCAAGTAAGGTCCTATACACTACAAAAGCTTCGCAAGAAGCTTATTTCACTGGGCAAGTTCTAGAACCCCTTTTAGGTATTCCAATCAATTATAGGCTGAAGGACAGGCTTATAAGTTTTCTTTAATCACATTTCCTGACATTCCTTTCTATCCCATTCAAGTGTCTATTTTGCAATAGTAGGCAAGGGAAACCAACATTTATAAGACAGTCAAGCATCTTAACATTATTTCCCTTCTTTTACCCATTCAGACTATGCCTCCATCCCTGTATCACAGAGCCCTATTTTCCAAGTTTGAACATACATTATTATTTACCTCTGTCCCATTCCATGCAAACCTGCATCAGTGTTCTCTTATCTACCTTGTTCTTCTACTCCCTTCCCCCTAGTGTATTGCCCTTCCTAGCACCTGAGCAATGCTGTGTCTATCCCCTAACCTGTGCTCTACCGTCCCCTCCCTCCCACTCCTGATAATCAACAAAGAAATTTTTTCTTTCTTTCTTTTAGTATGGGAAGCTTCATATTTTTAATGTTTCCATGTTCTTGGATTTTCATTTTCTTTGTATGTTGTAAAATATTAATTTTCTTTGAGTTACCCTATATTCGATTAACTTTTTCTTCCATTTAAAAGAGTCTATTTTACCCTGCAAATTACCAGACCTCCTCATCATATGGATCTCTGTTCCTATATTTTTACCTGCTTTCACACTGTAATTGTTTTGATCATAGACTGACCTCCCATACTCTCTGAGTTTGTTCTTATAGTTATGTTCTGGCTGGACTCTTCCATCTGTTGATTGATTTCTGGGTGGTGTTGCCATGTATGTCAATCTCTGGTTGTAGTTTATTCTTGTTAATTCTCAGTCTTAAGAACTCCCTTTAGGATGTTTTGAAGTGTTGGGTTAGCTTGACAAAGTCTCTTATTTTCTGTTTATCCTGGAATGTTTTTTATTACATGGTTGCATTTGATTGACAGCTTTGCTGGGGAGATGATTCTTGGTTGGAAGATTTTTCTTTCAAGGTTTTATGTATGTTTCCTCATTGCCTTCCTTTTTCCTTTTCCCTTTTTTTT
>NW_006408609.1:3059858-3067690 GCF_000296735.1 Chrysochloris asiatica | reverse complement strand
GCAGCCCAATTCATAACCACTACCCTGAGCTCTGATAGCATAATGGTTGTGAATTGGGCTGCTAACCTCAGGGTCAGCAGTTCAAAACTACCAGCTGATCTCAGGAGAAAGATGAGGTTTTCTGCTCCCATAAAGATTTACAGCCTCAGAAACCCTGTGCAGTGTGGCTATGAGTCGGAACCGACTCCACGGCACATAGCAATAACAACAAGTCGAGTTCTGATTATCAAGTCACTGAGGCTATGTCAAATGGGTACTATCTGCAAGTTTGGGTGTTCTTGTGCATCTCCCCTCACTTCATATGAGCAGGATGCTTCACTCTCAACTCTAGCCCTCTGTGGCTATGTCCATGTGCAGGGGCTCAGGAGTCCCCAGATCTCACCATACTTGGACCAATCAGCCCTTCTTCTCTCTATCATCTCTAGATCAATGGGAGTCTAGGGAATGTGGTCCCACTCAGCCCATCTCTTCATTGCTGCCTTTCCCCCTCTTCCACTCACCAGTAGACCAATGTGGTTTCCAGAAAGCTTACATGCCTGCTCATGTGTTGCCTTTGAGTTTCAGTCTTAGAGAGGGATTTCTCCTGAAGGGACATGATAGCTTGCCTTGATTGCTTCCCAGCGAACAACTTGCTTATTCTTTTAGTAACCAATCATATTGTCATTTTTGTTTTGGGTTTTCCTACTGAACTTTCTTTGAAGATATATCTTCTGTTGCTCTAGCTGTTTCAGGCTGGTTTGCTTGTCATTTTTAGTGGGCATGTCCCACCTCAGAAGGTTCTGGATGGGGCTCAGATTCCACCTAAGGTCTTATACTCTGCAAAAGCTCCGCAAGAAGCCTATTTCACTGGGCAAGTTCCAGAACCCATTTTAGGTATTCCAATCAGTTATAGGCTGAAGATGGGCTTATAAACTTTCTGTAATCATGTTTCCCTACATTCCTTTCTATCCAACTCAAGTGTGAATTTTACAATAACAGGGAAGGGAAACCAATATTATTCATAAGACAGTCAAGCATCTTATCATTATTTCCCCTCTTCAGACTATACCTTGATCCCTGTATCATAGAGTCCCATTGTTCCAACTTTGAGCATACATCACTATTTACCTCTGTCCCATTTAGCCCATGCAAACCTGACTCAGTGTTTCCCTATCTACCTTGTTCTTACACCCTCTCCCTTTCTTGTGTATTGCCCTCTCCAACAACCAAACTATGATTTCTACCATCCCCTCCCTTCCACCCCCTCAAACCCCTGCACCACACTCCCACTTTAACCAACAAAGAACTGCCCCCTACCACTTTGTAATAAGGATATTTTTCTTAAGCTTTTACAATAATGGTCTTATGCAATATTTGTCCTTTTGTGACTGACTAATTCCACTCAGCATAATATCCTCAAGGTTCATCCATGTTTTGTGGTGCCATGCAGCTTCCTTGTTGTTCTTCAAGGTAGCATAGTATTCCATTGTATGTACCAAAGTTTGTTTATCCATTCTTCCTTTGATGGGCACTTAGGCCATCTCCATCTTTTTTGCTATTGTAAATAGTGCTGCTATGCACATTAGTGTGCATATATCTACTTGTGTTATGGCTCGTATTTCTTGTGGATATACACCATGTAGAGAAATTTCTGGATCATAAGGTATTTCAATTTCCAGCTTCCTGAGGAAGCGCCATACAGTATTCCAGAGTGGTTGGAACATTTTGCAGTCCCACCAGCAATGTAGTAGGGTCCCAGTCTTTCTACTTCTTCACCAGCATTTATTGTCCTCTACTTTTTAAAACTTCACTGTTATTGCTGGTGTGAGATGATATCTCATTTTTGTTTTGGTTTGCATCTCTCTGATGGCTAGTGATCATGAACATTTCTTCATATGTTTGTTGGCTGCCCGAATCTATTCCTTGGTGAAGTGTCTTTTCATGTCCTATGCCCCATTTTTAAATTGGGTTATTTGTCTTTCTCTTGTAGAGGTGTTATAGTTTGCTATATACTTTAGCAATTAGTCCCTTGTCTGATATGTCATTGCAACAGATTTTTTTCCCATTCTGTAGGCTCCCTTTTTACTCTTCTGCTGAAATCCTTTGATGCACATACGTTTCTAATTTTTAGAATGTCCTAATCATCCATTTTGTGTTCTCTTGCTTGTGTAATTTTCACAATGTTTGGTAGTCTGTGTGTGTCCTGTATTGTTGTTGTTGTTATGTGCCGTGGAGTCGGTTCCGACTCATAGCGACCCTGTACAGGGTTTCTGAGGCTGTAAATCTTTACGGAAGCAGAAAGCCTCATCTTTCTCCCAGGGAACAGGTAGTAGTTTCGAACTGCTGACCTTGTGGTTCACAGTCTGATTCGTAACCACTACGCTACCAGAAATGTATCCCTATTTTTCATTGATGATCTTCTTAATTTTGGGATTCACATTTGAGTCTTTAATCCATGCTGACTTGTTTTTTGTATAGGGCATGAAGTAAAGGTCTTGTTTAAATCTTTTGCATATTGATATCCAGATCTTCCAGCACCATCTGTAGAAGAGATTATGTCTTCCCCATTCAATATATTTGGTTAATTTTTAGATTCTCAATTCTGGTCCATTGATTTATGTATCTTTCACTGTACCACTTCCAGGCTCTTTTGACCACTGTAGGCATGTAGTAAATTTTGAAATCAGGGAGTGACAGGTTTCCAACTTTGTTCTTTTTCTTAACCAGTGCTTTGTGCATCCCAGGTCTCTTTCCTTCCCATGTAAAGTTTGTAATTTTTCTTTTTTTCCATCTCTTTGAAGAATGTTGTTGGAATCTAGATTGAGATTGCATTGTATGTGTAGATTGTTTTGGGCAGTATTGACATTTTCACAATGTTAAATCTTCCTATCCAGGAGGATGGTATATTCTTCCATATTTTGTAAGTATCTTTTGGTTTCTTGTAGTAGTGTTCTAAAGTTTTCTTTGTATGGGTCCTTTGTTTTTCTGGTTACATTTATTCCTAAATATTTCACCCTTTGGGTAGCTATTGTAAATGGTATTGCTTTCTGAATCTCCTTTTCAGCGTTGTCATTATTACTATAGAGGAATCCAACTGAATTTTGGATGTTGGTCTTGTACCCTGCCACTTTGCTGAATCTTCCAATGAATTCCAGTAGTTGTTTTGCTGAATCTTTGGGTTTTATATGTATAGGATCATGTCATCTACAAATAGAGTTTTACTTCCTCTTTGACTATTCAGATGCCTTTAATTTCCTTATCTTGCCTTGTATCTCTAAATAAGACTTCCAAAACAGTATTGAATAGAGCATCCTTGTTTGGTTCCTTTTCACAAAGGGAAAGCTTTCAGTTTCTCTCCATTGAGAGTGATGCCGGCTGTTGGTTTTGTATATATGTTCCTAATTATGTTGAGGAACTTCCCTTCAATTCCTACTTTGTTGAATGTTTTTATCAGGAATGGATGTTGGATTTTGTCAAAGGCCTTTTCTCCATTAATCAGTATGATCATGTGTCTCTTTTGCTTTTTCATATATATATATATATATGGTGGATCACAATGATTGTTTTTCTAATGCTGAACTGTTACCAGAGTCACTCTGAAGGAGTTGCCAACACCATGTGATTTGTAACAAAGGACAGACTTTTATTGTGCAGGCACATGGCTCAGTGGCTTCGTATCAAGGGGCTGAACCCCCTCTTCCCTGTGTGAAGATATTTTATAGGGAATAGGGGTGCATTCATGAGTCCATTTGGGATTGGTTAGTGGGGGCCAACAGCTTCACAGGGCTATCTGGAATTGGCTATTTCAAACATAACAGGGAGGGATGTGTGAGCATTCAAGTGAGCAGTTACAGAAACAGAAGCAGGTATTGGGGCTTTGTTCCCTCCGGGAGGTGAGTTAATAACAAGAGATTAGCTTCGGAAGTCCCCTGAGGCTGGGGTGGTCTGTTGCTTAGTTCCTGGAATGTGAAATCTGCTCTAGGAATGAGGTGTAGGCTTGGGGGAACAAGTGGTCCTGCACCTGCTTTTGTCTGCCTTATTCCCCCCTTTGAGGCCTATATAGCTAGGTAACGAACTAGTAGGCCTCACTTTCCTGGATGATACTTTTAGTTCAGTGGGCACGGGCTGGTAGGTATGTTGCTAGAGTATGCGGGAGGTAGTTTTCTTTTCTATTGTGGCTTCAGCTATCCTTTTCAGTGTTTTGATAGTCAGTGAAAGGAGGTATGGAATGATCAGACATCCCCCTATGATGACCAGAAATCCTCCCACCAGAGTTTTGAATCCCACCAGTGTTGAGAATCAGCCCCCGCCTCCCCCTCCCCCACAGTGATTCTTGACTCCATCCGTGCTAAGTTTGCATGGGGAACATGAGCTTGTTTTTTAATCTTTTTTATCACTTCCTCCACAGCCCATCCTTTGTCATCTATTTGTAAGCAACAGCTATTAGGTTAAATTTTCCACATACCCCTCCCTCTTGAGCCAAGAAATAGTCTAGGAAGGCTAATCTGTTTTAATAAACAGCATTTCTGAGTTGAGTTTGTTGCTGAGCTAAGAGGGTTTAGGCTCTCCCAGTTTCGTTGGTTATTATTTCTAATACTGTCTATAGCGTGATATTCGATTTAACATGTAGATGAAAGTTCAGTATACCCAAGACCCATCCTTGGCCCATGTGGCTGGACCATAATATTGAATTATTCTTTCAGGAGGTCATTCAATTTCCTTCCAATCCCCTATCGTGAGATCCATTCATTGTCGGGTTAAGGGGGAAGAGATCGGATAACCAAGGAGCCTTCCTGTGTTAAATGGTAGTAAGAAGAATGAGGGCTTGATAATTCCTATTATACAACTTTCAATCCAGTTATTGGGGAGGCAGGTATATGTTTTGTTCCCACATATCCAGTATAGTCCAGTCGGAGTTGTCCAATCTCTGGGGCTTCCCACATTTTCCCTGTTCTGTCTTAGGGAGGAGAAGTTCAGTAGTAGGTTTTGCTCCATCCTGTATCTCCCCCACCATTCACTCTTTCCCATGGAGGCATTTAGGAATTTCTGTCCTAAACAGGTCAATTTACCTACAGGAAAAATGAAATTTTTGCCCCATCTGGCGAAACAATATTGTCCTATAATTGAGGTTTTCAAGACCCAAACAACCTTTTCTGAGGAGCTCTGTGGTCCCTGTGTAATATTAATGGCTTCATGGGGCAGCAGTTCTTTTGCTTTCCATGGCCACTGATTCCCAATTAGGGTGCCGCTACAAACATAACATGAGGATACATTTAAAGACTGAGTTATGCCCTCTACCAGGCCTAAGAAGAGATTCCTGGCCCTGCATGGGATTTGGGGCAATGGTTATAGGTGCAGCTACCTAAGAGTGTGTCCTCACATTAATCGTAGTGTGGTGCTGTGGGTTAATGCGCCAGACTGCAAAGCCATTTGAACTGCAAGGTTGGCGGTTCAAGCTCACCAGCTGCTCCTCAGAAATCCTATACTGGGTCACTATGGGCACTTAACAACAACAAAAACAACATAGAAAAGTAGTGTGGTGGTCACAATTTGGCCTACGTTGGTGGTGTGGGTGCATAGATTACACAGATCTTCTCTCTTTCCCACAACCCAAAGTCTAATTAAAATGAGTCCTACAGTAGATGTCCTCATGCTTTAGCCGTGCATAGATCAGCCAGCTCCCAGTTTGTGGCTGAAGCAGGGCAGGTTGTATGTCTCAATGTTACCTTGCAAGGGTTGGTAAGAGTCAGTTTCAGCTTTCCACAGAGATGAGGCTGTTTTCAGTCTGCTGTGGTGAATCCAGGTGGGGATTCCTTCTACCTTGGCTGCTGTGGGGGTGGTCAGGATGACAGTCAGCAGTCCTCACCACCTGGGCTTGAGTGGGGTTAAGTTCCAGTTCTTTACTCATACCAGGTCACCTAGGCTGAAAAAGTGCACAGGGGAAAACAGACTGACAGGTAACCTCCCAATAACCCATTCTGATACTTGGTTGGCCACTTTTTCCCTATTTCCCTCAGAGTCTGTGGCAAGGAGCGAAGAAGATACAAGGGTCAGGCAAACAAAATTTCAAACAGGGAGTATCCAGTGATTTTCTGAGTGGTACATCTGATTTTTAATAAAACAAGTGAGAGAGCTTGGGGCCAGGTTAAGTGAGCCTCCCTACACAATTTGCTAAGCCCATTTTTTTATAGTATGATCCATGTGTTTGATTTTACCTGAGATTGGAGGCCTATAAACTGTATGTAGCTTCTAATTTATGCCCAGTATTTTAGCTGTGTGTTGTACTGTCTGCCATGAAGGCCAGTCCATTGTCAGGTCCTATGGTTAGAGGCAGTCTATACCTTGGGACAATTTGTCGTTCTACTCCTCAGTAATCTTTGCAGATGCATTTGGATACCCTCCAGAGCTGCCTGTGGGATTGGGTATTGTTTGATCTGGACAGGTGCAGCTCTGGGGATCAGTTCCACCTACACCGGTAGGCAGTTGACAGCCAGTCCAAGGGGATTGTCTTCTGCCCAGACTCTGGGTCACTGGGTGAGTAAGAGGGAGACTGAAACATTTTCCTTTCTTCTCGAGTGACTGCCAGACTCAGCAGGAGAGTTTTGTACTTGGGCAGGACTGACAGGTTAAGCTGCCCCGTCTTGGTGAAGGACATTTTTGCCTGCAGTTTGCTGAGGAAATCCCGGCTTAGGAGTGGAACTGGGCAGTCTGGCATGTACAAGAACTGGTATTCAACTTCGTGGCCCCCAATTACACTATTGCAGGGTTGGCAGAAAGCTTGGTTAGTTAGTGTGCCAGTGGCCCCTACGATGCTGGTGGTCTTTCCAGACCGAGGGACTATGAGTTGATTCACGACTGAATGGATAGTTCCTCTATCTACAAAAAAGTCCATGAGTTTGCCCCCTATTTTCATTCAGACCACAGGCCCTGGGGGGCACATTGAGTCCAGTCTGTTTTATTTGTTGAATAGATGTCATCAGCGATGTTGAACAACGCAGGGTTGGTGGGAGACCTGGAGAGGCTTTTCCTGGGCCCCCTTCTCTGGCCTTTTTCTTTATAGTAGGCACATGGGTTCTGATCTAGGCAAGTCCAGTTTCTATGCAGACTGGCTGGTTTTCTTGCCTTTATATCTCCAGGGAGGCAATCATCTGGGTTAAAGCTGCCGGTATTGAATTGGCCTTTTTTCTCATTTTCCTGTCTGCCTACTGCTTTGCCTCTTGGTCATGATTAGCAAACACCTTGCTGGCAATTTCCAACAGTTGGGTGGAATTTTTGCCTGCAAACCCTTCTAGTTTTTGGAGTTTTCTGTGGATATCACTAGGATTTTGATTTACAAGGGCCATGTTCATCATAACCTGGTTTCCTGGGGCCTCTGCGTCAAAGGAGTATACAGCCTATAGGCTTCACACAGTCTCTCATAGAAAGCACTGGGCAGTTCATCAGGCTTCTGGAGGACTTCTGTTACCTTACTGATACTGGTGGCCTTTTGTGTTTGTGAGGGTGAGTACTGAGTGAGGTATTTTCGTTATTAAGTTCTGCCCGAGAGTGAATTTGTCAGCTTCCTGCATCAAGACAGCAGTGGCTGTAAGAGTCCTCAGGTATGGGGCCGTCCACTCTCTACCCCATCTAATTGCTTGGACAAATATGTCACTGATCTTACCCATGAGCCTATTGTTTGCACCAGTACCCCCACTGCTGTTTTGTGTCTTTCTGACATGTATAGAATAAAGGGCTGAGAAATGTCAGGCAAGCTGAGTGCCAGTGCTGGTTTGAGCTTTGTTTTAAGCTTTTGGAAGGCATCTTACTGTGTTTTTCTCCAGTGTAGCTCCTGGATTGTTGGTTTGAAGGAGGGG
>NW_006408609.1:3054885-3057885 GCF_000296735.1 Chrysochloris asiatica | reverse complement strand
CCCCAAAATAGGCCAGTTTACTTCACAGAATGGTTGGAGTCTGACTCCATAATCTTGAGTATATCCATTTTTGAAGTTCCTTAGCATAATTTTTAGAGGAGTTTCCTTCCCCTGTGTACCTCCCATGGTGGCACGTTCACAACAGACACATCGTGTCTAGACCTTGCCATTCCTCTGGTGAAGATATTCAAACACCTCTTAGCCTTGGGGAATTCATATAAACCCCGAACCAGGTGTTCACACCACGCCAGAAGTAAGGACCATCTTCCTAAGTCGTGTGAGGTTCGCCACCGGCCTGGTGTAGGACTCACACTTTGCCCCCAATGTCAGGGAGTGCCTAGAGCTCCCAGTCTGCCAGACATACTTACTCTCACCACCCATTCATGCATACAGGACCTCTCTTTCCAAATTGACTGAGGACCACCACGGTTTCCTTAATTTTATGTACTCAGCTGGTAGCCAGGATTTGATCATGCCCCCCTTCTGGTCATTGGCCAGGTCTGACTACCTGTGGAACCACACCCTACCGGGTTTCAGAAGTCCAAGATTAGTCATTCCTTCACCCTCTTGGTCCTTCAGGGATGAGGATCCATGACAGGTCTTGCCCGGGAGAAGAGGGTTCACACAGTGAGAAATTTCGTGGGTGCATGCTCAGTAGACAGTCACCCCCGGAACAAGAGTCCGCCTCAGTTTTCACTGCTCCCAGAGCAGCAACAGCTCCATAGCAAGTCCTTTGAGGGCAGAGAAGAGAAGATTCCCAGCCCATGAACCAGAAACGTTTCTGAAGTTGCTCTGAAGGAACTGCCAAAGCCACATGGGTTGTAACAAAGCAAGGATTTTTATTATACCCACCCCCGGCTCAGTAGATTCCTATCCAGAGGCTGAATCCCCTCTTCCCTGTGTAAAGATATTTTATAGGGAATAGGGGTGCGTTCGTGAGTCCATTTGGGATTGGTTAGTGGGGGCCAACAGCTTCACGGGGCTGCCTGGGATTGGCTGGTTCAAACACACGGGGAGGGATGTGTGAGCAGTCAAGCAAGCAGTTACAGAAGTGGACACAGGTAAATATTAGCTTGGGGCTTTGTTTCCTCCCTGAGGTAAACTAGTAACAGGAGATTAGCTTGGGCAGTCCCCTGGGGCTGGGGTGGTCTGTTGCTTAGTTTCTGGAATGTGAACTTTGCTCCAGGAATGAGGTGTAGGCTTGAGGGACAAGTGGTCCTGCGACTGTTTCTTCAGGCCTGTATGCCTCAGAACCATACTTGCATCCCTGATATGAATCCCACTTGGTCATGATGTATTATTTTTTTGATGTGGTTTTGAGTTCTGTTGGCTAGGATTTTGTTGAGAATTTTTATATCTACAGTCATGAGGAAAATTGGTCTGTAATTTTCTTCCTAGTGATATCCTTCCCTGATTTTGGTATGAGAGTTATGCTTGCTTCATAGACTGTATTATGAAGTTTCACATCCTCTTCTATATTCTGGAATAATTTGAGTAGACTTGGTGACAGCTATTCCCTGAATGTTTGGTAAAACTCACCAGTGAAGTCATCTGAATCTGGACACTTTTTGGTTGAGAATTTTTTGACGACCTTGTAAATTTCTTCCTTTGTTATAAGTCTAATCAAGTTTTCTACTTCACTCTGTGTAAGTTTAGGTAAGTAATGCTTTTCTAAAAATGTATCCATCTCCTCTAGATTTTTAAATTTGGTAGAGTACAACTCTTCATATTATTCTGTTGTTATCCCTTTTATTTCTATTTGTTCTGTTGGGACATCACCCATGCAGTTTCTATTGCATGCTATTTGTGTCTTCTCCTTCTGTTCTTTTGTAAAGTTTGCCAATGGTTTGTCGATTTTATTAATTCTTTCTAAGAACCAGCTTCTTGTCTATTGATTCTTTCTATAATTTTTCTGTTTTCTATCTTGTTTATTTCTGCTCTAATCTTTATTGTTTCCCTTCTTCTGTTGACTGTAGATTTACTTTGCTGGTCTGTCTTTACTTGTTGGAAATGTTGTGTAAATATGTTTATTTTGGTTGATTCTTATTTTTGAATGGGTGCATTTATTGCAATAAACTGGCCTCTCAGCGCTGCTTTCGACATTTCCCAGAGATTTTGGTAGGTTATGTTTTTGTTCTCATTTGTTTCTAGCAACTTTGTGAATTCACATTTTACTTATTCTACTACCCAGTAGCTTTTAAGCAGGGTGTTATTCAGTTTCCATGTATTTGATGTTATTTCCTTGGTCTTCCTATTCTTGATTTCTAATTTTATAGCATTGTAGTGAGAGAAGATGTTTTGTAGTATTTTGAAGTTTGTAAATTTATGGAGGCTTGTTTTGTGACCTAATACGTGGTCTATTCTGGAGAATGTTCCATGTGCACTGGAAAAGAATGTGTATTGTACTGTTGTTGGGTTGAATGCTCTGTACATATCTATAAGGTCCAGTTTGCTGATTGTGTTGTTTAGTTCCTCTGTGTCTTTATTGAGTTTCTTTCTAGTTGTTCTATCCTTTTTTTAAAAGTGATATATTAAAATCTCCCATTATTAGTAGATTTGTCTATTTCTTTCTTCAAATCTATTAGCGCTTGCTTTATATATTCTGGAGCTTTTTCATTGGAAGCATAGACATTTATTATGGATATGTCACCTTGTACAATTGCTCTTTTAATCATGAGATAATGCCCATCTATATTATTATGCTGGTTTTTACCTTAAAGTTTATGTGATCAGATTGGTATTGTCACTCCTGATAATTTTTATTGCAATTAGCTAGGTATCATTTCTGCAGTCTTTAACTTTTAGTCTGTCATGTCTTTGTGGGTAAAGTGTGTCTCTTGCAGACAGCATATTGAAAGATCTTGTTTTCTTATCCATTCTGCCACTCTCCATATCTTTACTGATGCATTTAATCTGTTGACATGTGGTGTAATTATCGATGGGTGTGAATTCATTGCTGTCATTATGTTTTTTTGTGTGTGGTTCTGCTGCTTTCTTTGT
>NW_006408609.1:3045409-3052574 GCF_000296735.1 Chrysochloris asiatica | reverse complement strand
TGTTCTTGCTGGTTCTTAATCCAAAGAACTCCCTTTAGGATGTTTTGAAGCATGGGCTTGGCTTTGGCAAAATTCCTTAGCTTCTGTTTATCCTGAAATGATTTTATTACATGGTCACATTTGATTGACAGCTTTGCTGGGTAGATGAGTATCAATTGGCAGGTTTTTTTTGGTTTTTTTTTTTTTCTTTCTTTCTTTCAGGGTTTTATATATCTCTCCCCATTGCCTTATTGTCTCTGTGGTTTCTTCTGAAAGATCAGAACTTAATCTGATTTGCTTGCCTTTTTATGTTACTCTTCTCTTTTCCCTAGCTGCTTTTAGGATTCCCTCCTTGTCTTTGATTTTGGAGAGCTTGATTATGATGTGTCTTGGTGATTTTCTTTTGGGGTCTATTCTTTCTGGAGTTTGTTGAGTTTCTTGAATGCTTATCTTTTTTGTGTTAGGGACGTTTTCTTCCAGAAGCTCTTCAACTGTCTCCTCTGTGGACTTTTGTGATTTTTCCTGTTCTGGAATGCCAATAATTCTTAACTTATTCTTATTCATGTTGCCTAACATGAATCTTAGAATTTTTTCAGATTTTTTTATCCTTTTTTTCTGCTTGCTTTTCTATCTTAGCAGTATTGAGAGATTTGCCTTCTAGCTCACTTTTTCTGCCTTCCATCTCTTCACTTCTATTCCTTTGCCCTTTCAGTGTATTGTAGATTTCTGATATTTTGCTATTAATTGTTTGGACCTCTTTTTTCAAGTTTTGAACTGTTTCCAATTTGATTGTTTCTATAGTGCTTTCTTGACTTCTTCCTTATTTTTCTCAATCCCCTGTGGAGCATTTGGATGCACCTCAATATCGTTCTCCTGAATGCTTTCTCAGGCAGTTCCAAAGCCTGCTTTCCTTCTATTGGGAAGTCTAGGTCTACCTGTAGCTCTTTTGTTTCAGTTACTCTATCTTGTTTCTGGACATGTGCTGAGATCTTCTCCTGTCTCTTGGGCATCTTCAATGATTAGATGTGCTTTCAGTGATTAGATTAATGTATATTTATGTATTTAAGCTTTCTGATTGCATCCAGGTAGATGTGAGCAAGAGATGGACTTCCATTTCACTTTTATTTTTGCTTAACTCAGAGTAACTGTAACAGGTGTTGGCTGTCTATCTGGTGTATAGCAGCTGTCATTGGCTGTTGCCTAGATCATGGGATTTTGTAGGGAGTGATTGTAGCTTAGCTATATGACCACAATTGCTGTCTCTTCTTGGGGAACGTAGGGAGAGAAAGAGCCCCTCCTCCCATGGTAAAAGAGTAACCAAAAAAAAACAAAAAATAAAAGTACGGAAGCAAAAAAACACACACAAAACCCCAAAAAACAACATAACAAATTGAGTATTACTTTAATGCCCTTTGCTCAGCTGGCTGGACATGTTCTTGGAGACTGTTCCATTTTAAGCAGTTCCTACTGATCTCTCCCTATGCTTAGATTCTGTCTTCTGTAGTCTTTGTTGAGTAGATCCATGCACATGCATAGTAGAACCCTCCAGGGATACTGGTGGTCATCCATGCACTCGTGCACCCTTGTTGTTACCAGAATGAAGGTGCCCAGACAGTGAGACACCAATTAACAGGAAAATATGTTCACACCTTTATCTCTGACGACTGGTAAGACAGACCTCTGTGGTGGGAGCTCTCCTGTGATCCTGTTTCTACTCTGTCACACCCAAGATGGCCTCTCTGGCACCTGCTGGCAGCCACAGGCCAGAAAATGCCAGTTTTCTTGCTTCTGCTACAAATTTCACTAGCAGTAAGTCTTCAGTACTTCTAAATATCCTTTTATATGTAGTTCAGCGTTCTGGGACTGTCCCTTTAACCTGCTTCATCCAGTATTCAGTGTTATTACTGTTGGAAGTCTGCACCATGCTTCTCCCTAATCCGCCATCAAACCCTACCCCCAACTATTTCTTTTTAAATTGTGACCTGAGTGAATGTTTATAGACAAGATCATCAGTTTTACACTCAACAAACCATATACTTTGTTTCATCTCAATTATTGCAATCCTTTCCATGCGGCAACAGTTGTCCTGCTTCCTCCCAGTGGTTACCATGTTCAAATGTCCTCTTTCAGACTCTTATATATTTGTGGGATATGTATATATATACATATCACTCTTTCTCCTTTACTCATTCAGCCTGTGTCTTTGTCCATGTATCTACACAAGAACATTGTTGTTCCAAAGTTGTATATATATATATCACTATTTACCTGTATACCTTTTAGCCCTTGCATACCTCCCTTATCTTTACCTATCTTCATCATTCTTCTGGCAACTAGCCCCCTTCTTGTATATTGCCCCCCCCCCGTCGCCTGAGTTAACATGTGTCTACAGTGTAGCTCTGGTAGCGTAGTAGTTATGAGTCAGGCTGCTAATCTCAAGGTCAGCAGTTCAAAACTACCAGTGGTCTGTGGGAGAAAACTGAGGCTTTCTGCTTTTGTAATGATTAACAGCCTCGGAAACCTGATGCAAAATTGCTATGAGTTGCAACTGACTCCAAGACACATACTTGCCACCATCACAGTAAATTATATCACCATTGTCTAACTACTGTCTCTTTTACTCTTCCTTACCTCCCACTCCTGGTGAACATCAAAGAATGGGCACCAACTATTTTTGAAAACAGTTTTTAAAAAGTGGAAAATTGAAATGTGACTGGAAACATCTCATGTGACACTAGAAGCACACAGAATTTTACATAGATAATGTGCTGTGGGTTAATGCGCCAGACTGCAAAGCCGTTTGAACTGCAAAGTCGGTGGTTCAAGCTCACCAGCTGCTTCTTGGAAACCTTATACAGGGTCACTACGGGTCAGAACCAACTCAACAGCACTTCACAACAACAAGAGCAATGTATAATATTAATATATTTAAATTTAATTAAACATGGGAGTAACTTCAGAAGGATATGATTAGCATCATCAATGACTTCAGTTAAACAGTTTTGTTTCTTGTTTTTATTTTGTGTATGTATGTTTGTGTTTGTAGTTGAACTGACCAAGAGAAAGAGATCATCTTAATCTATTTAAAAATATTCAGACATCTGCAATAACCCATAGACATAAAACTCTTTAAGTTCAATTTATTCATCCCTCAGCTTGTTTTCATTATAGGTCTATTGGAAAATTTCCATCCTTAGCCCTATTCTTTTAGTTAATTAATATACTTTTGATTTTGAAATGCACTGTATAGACCATATGAATTAAGGGATTTCAAATACTGTAGTTTTATAGAGTAGGTTGGGTTCAATTGTATGCTTTTTGTCTTTTTTAAAAGTCCCACTCTTTCATACTTGTGATTTAGGGTAAAAAAAAAAAATTGCTGATGCATCTATTAATGCAAATTGTATAAAGGCTTCTATAATTTAGGCTTAAAATGCCACATCCAACCATAGAACTGTATTCTCATGAGCTACAACTTAAAATATGGGGCTCAATTTCCACTTACCTAATGTTCCCCAGTAATAAAGACATGTCTATTAAGGACATCTGTTACAATTTGGTAACCTCTAATTTTAATGGGAAATAATAGAGTTCATGTCTGTAAGATTAGAGGTTATGGACTAGGTCTTTACACTGGTTTGGCGTCCTTGTTATGTTGTTCTGCCAACCACCCTAATGTATTCACAAAAGGCCCAAAGACTTGGTTTTATAAGCCAAAAAAAGAAGAATGAAAACTGGGGGGAAAGAAAAAAATCCTTAACTTTGCTATCTTGTCACTTTGCTCCTTGCTTTGTCGAAATCTGTCACTATCTATTAGAAAATAATATTTTGATGCTTTTAAAAAAAAATAATAAAGCACATGAAGAGACAGGAAATTAGTGAACAATTAGACAGTAAAATGTGCTCTGCCAATGAGGGGGAGGAAGGAGGGAGAAGAGAGAAAAGGAAGGGAGGAAATGAAAAGGTAATTCCCTGAAGCTCTGTCTGCCACCACTGAAACCATGGCCTCTCACTGATATTTAGATTTTTATTTTTTTTTTTCTTGATAGGGGGTGGGAGATGGGGCTGAGGGAGGGGCACAACTTTTCCTCTCATTCCCCTATTGAGCTGACAACTTAGAGATAGAAAAGAGAATGTATCTGAGAAAACAGTTATATCTGCCAACATCAGCAATTGTAACAATGATACCTTGTTGTTGGATTTTGTTTTATTTTTTATTCAAACCACACTTCAGCATTTCTTATGAAAACAACCCCTTAATGGCATCTAGGATTCTCCCGGGTATTTATTTTAGTTTAATATCTTGCATTTGCCATGCTTAGAACAATCCTGTGTTAAAAAAAAAAAAAAAAAAAAAAAAAAAAAAAAAAAAAAAAAAAAAATTCATGTCACTTTATTCAGGCTTTAACAAAAAGCAGCCTAGCCAATAAATCACTAAATGAAACTACCAACTTCCTATGACATGCATGAATAATGTCTTAGCAGCTTGCTCACCGGAAGGATTAGAATGGGAGTGAATGAAACCCTGTAAAAATGTGCCTACAGAAGCCTAGCTGAGAATGCCATCAAAAGCCATTCCTTTCCTTTGACATCTGAGTATTTTGAAATGTTTAACAGGAAGCAACAGAATCAAATTTCTTTCCAACTTGCCTTTCAATGTAAAGGAGGTACTATAATTACCAAATTCACAAGGTTTTAACTCTCAAAGTAAACAGGGTGGCGCCTTGATTCAGGGGAGGGGTGGAAAGAAAAGAGTAAAGAAATGTGTTGCTGAATATATAAGTTAATGAAAAGGGAGCAAATTATGCTTCACACAAATATTTTTCTCATCATGGGGAAAGAGAGAAATGTCCATGATTCAGTTCTGTATTAGAGATGGAAATGTTCTATACTAAAGGTGGAAATGAAAATTATGTATGTGAATTAACCTGTTAACCCAGATAGTGGTAAGGTGATAGAATTTTCACTGTTTGTAGACTGATGAATTAATTTTATTTTCATCACTTCTCTAATACAAGTGCTTACATATCTGCTTACTCACCAAAGCCATAAGGAAGATGCATGTACGTGCCATTCTCTGACTATATTCTTTACAACCCTAAGGAAGGAACTACAAGGGCATTCACATATAATTAAATGTATTTCCTTTTGCCTTTTTGTCTCTCTGGGCTTTCAGTTACTTTTGCTTCTAAATAGTTAAGTTATTCATTACATTTTGCCAGTAAATATATAAATCACCACCTTTACTATTTCTAAATGAATGTATTGTTTTGCTGTATTGTTTTCTTTGATATTCTTAAAAAAATATTTTTATTAAATTGATTTGTCCATCACCAAAAAAGAGGGAGAAAGTTTCAGATTCTAGAGAAAAAAAAAATCATTGGAACCATTGGATTTTTAGTTAAGTGAAATAACCTCCAAGTGTTCCTAAATCTAAAACACAGAAATAAACAAACAGAGACAAGCAAATAAAAAGCAAGCCTTAGGTTTTTTGAGAAGTTTATTTCAAAGTGACTTAGTAGAATTAAGACCTAGAGTTTTTATATATTTTTTATTAGTTAACATTTTTTACCTTGGTTGCTTGAGGACTTTGCCTATCTACCCCCCACCCCCAGTACATAATAATATAGTAATTTTCAAAAGAAACAATAAAATTAGTAAAATATTGATAGCATCATTTCTCAGGCTCATGTGGTTCCTTTGGTGCTATATAGGTTAATCAATCATCAGTGGGATTAAAGGCCATTTCTTTTAAACAAATTTCTCATGGCTGCAGCAAATTATGCTTTGAGATTTAGTGATATAAAGTATAAATTGCCAGTCATGTTATTAGACATATAAATCAGAGAGTTCTGAAAATTGATTAGCTGGCTCCAACTTTTTCAAACACATTGTGACTTTGGTTTATTATTTTTCTTTGCTGGGTCACAACAGTTTAACTCTACACAAAATGAAGGAATGGGTATTGCTAATACCTAAAACTAAGAGATTTTTGTTGCTGTTGTTTTTTCTACAGACAGTTTTTGAAATCAAGAAAATCAGAGTTGTGCTTTAATTTCCATAACTGAAGTTTTTTTGCTGTATGTATTGTGTATATAATTAACCCAGGTTTAGAAATAAATATATTTTAACAACTAATTTCAAAGTATTTCTTGTTTAGTGATGGAATCATGTTAGAGAAAACCCATAATAAACACACTCTACTTCTTCCATTAAAAATTTCCAAAGATCCTAAACAGGTAATCTAACTTGAAAAAATTAAGAATTCACAAAGGGAGACTGAGTACACTCTATATATTTGTGTTATTATGGTGGCTTTAATGGTAATACTTAATTGTTCAAAAAGATAAAATATAGTTGTTGTTTTTAAAGTGTGCATGTATTATATTTTCTAGGTGAGTAACTGGTTTAGTAGAATATTTTGGAGCCAAGATTTCATTAGTATGCTGGTTTTCTGACACTTACCCATTTCTACTAAAACATCCAAATTTGCCAGGAGACTTTCCCTATTACACAATTTCAGTGGTTTCCAATAATCTCTTGTCTAATTTTGAAATAAAATTTTCAACTTTCTAAATCTAGTCTTCACAAACTCAATTATCCAATCAACTCTAAAAATGTATGCCTTACTGAAATGCTTTCCTGCCATACCACCTCTGTCCTTGTCCTCAATAATGTGCGCTGTATGTCTGTCTACCTATCCTTAAATGACCAGATCAAAGACAGTTTACTCCATAAAGTATTGCAAACTAAGCTCATGCCATTCATTTGCATTACTATTAATGCATTATTGTTTTTCTATTCTACTTTTTATTGCTTCAGACTGAATTAGGTCATTCATTTATAACAGTAATAAAAATTATAAAACAGTAATAACAATTATAAAAAAATTTTAATGATGGTTTTTTGTATCAGAGATAATATACTCTACAAAGCAGATAGCTGTGTCATGACTAAATTATTTGCTAGGATTCTGTTGTACACAATTATGAAATTATTTAATTTTACCTGGAAAGCAGCAAGCCTGCAATTTATAAATTAATTCTAAATACCTTTCAAAACCCCCATTGTCATTATCTAGTTGTTGTACTGTCCATTCTGACAAATGGTGACTTCTCCATAGGGTTTCCAAGGCTGTAATCTTTATGGAGGAGTCCTGGAATGACACTGTAGAATAAATAAACAC
>NW_006408609.1:3026213-3044591 GCF_000296735.1 Chrysochloris asiatica | reverse complement strand
TGGATCAGCCAGGTGACATCATTGATGGCATCAAGTATGGCGGCGGTAGTGAGGTTGGCCCAGGATCGGACATTGTTTCGTTCTGCTGTGCATGGGGTAGCTATGAGTCGGTTCCGACTCGATGGCACCTGACAACAACAACAACAAGAACGCTACCAGAGCTCCTTAAACCCAGTACAGGGTAGAAATTTACTTCATGGTGCTTAACACAACAATAATCTTTATGGAAACAGACTACCACATCTTTTTCCAGCAGAGCAGTTTGTGAGGAACACTGACCTTTCATATAGCAGTGCCACCAGAGATCCTCCAATCCTTATTAGCTCTACAGATTTAAGGTTATAGAAATAAATCAAGGGGAGAGGGGATCCTCTGCTTTCTGGATATTCAACAATGAGTTGAATGGTGTTGCTGTTGTTAAGTGCTATTGGGTCGGTACCAACTCATAGCGACCTTATGCGCAACATAACAGAACACTGTCTGATCCTGGGCCAACATCACAATCGTTGCTACATTTGAGCCTACCTACACTGTGCCAACCTATCTCATTGATGCTATCACTGTGCCAACCTTTTTCTTTGGCCCTCCACTTTACCAAATGTGATATCCTTCTCCAGTGATTGGTCCCTCCTGATAATACGTCTGAAATATGAAAGAATAATTCTGGCTTCCTAGGAGCACTCAGGCTGTACTTCCAACACAAATCTAATTGCTCTTAGATAGTCCATGCTTCTTTCAATATTCTCCTCCAACACTATAACTCAAATACATCAATTCATTTACCGTCTTCCTTATTCACTATCCGACTTTCACATTTATATGAAGTTACTGAAAATACCATGGCTTGCATCAGGCGCAAAGTAGTCCTCAAACTGACATCTTTTTTTCCCCAACACTTTAAAGAGGTCTTGTGCAGCAGATTTGCCCATTGCAATATGTCATTTGATTACTTGACTGCTGCTTCCATGAGTGTTGATGGTTGATCCAATCAAAATGAAACTTCAATCTTTTCTCAATTAATATGGATGTTAGTTATTGGTTCAGTGGCAAGGATTTTTGTTTTCTTTACATTGAGGTTCAACCCATACCAGACCGAAGGCTGTGGTTTTTGGTCTTCATCACTAAGTATTTTAAGTCCTCTTGGCTTTCAGCAAGCAAGGTTATATCATCTACATATTGCAGGTTGCCAGTGAGCCTCCCTCTAATCCTGATGCCACATTTTTCTTCATATAATCCTGTTTCTCTGATTATTTGTTCAGCATACAGATTGAATAAGTATAGTGAAATAATACAACCTTAGCACACACCTTTCCTAATTTTAAACTATTTGATGTTCTTTTGCTCTGTGAGAACAATTGCTTCTTGGTCTGTGTACAGGTTCCTCATGAGCACAATTAAGTGTTCTGGAATACTCATACTTCATGGTGTCCATAGCTTGTCATGATCCACACAATCAAAAGCCTTTGCGGTAGTCAATAAAGCATAAGTAAACATCTTCCTGGTATTCTCTGTGTTTAGCCAAGATCCATCGGATGTCAGCAATGATATCCCTCATTCCACATCCTCTTCTGAAACCAGCTTGAACTTCTGGAAGTTCTCTATCAATGTATGGTTGCAGCTGTTTCTATATTAACTTTAATAATGCTTTACTTGCGTAGGTATTAATTATACTGTCTGACAATTTCTGCATTCCATTGGGTCACCTCTTTCTGGAATGGCACAAATACAGACCTCTTCCAGTCAGTTGGCAGGTAGTTGTCTTCCAAATTTCTTGGCATAGATGAGTGAGTGCCTCAAATGCCACCTCACTTTCTTGAAAGATTTCAAATTTTCTTCCCTCAATTCCCGGTTCCTTGTTCTTTGCCACTGACTTCAATGTACCTTGGAGTTCTTCCTTCAGGATCATTGACTCTTGATCATATGCTACCTCTTTTTTTTTTTTTTTTTTTTTTGCTATGTTCATCAAAACATTATAATTATTACTGTGTTTCGTTAATTTTTTTTTTTTTGGGGGGGGTCATATGGTATTTTTTTAAATTTCCCAGTCTCTCCACATTTGTTGTTTTCTGTTTTTGTTTTTTTTGTGTGTGTGTGTGTGAATTATGTGATAGTTTACATGGGAGAACATTAGTTTTACATTCATTCTATCGTGTATCATCTCTCATTGCCATGGTTACAATCCCCTCCATGCAATCCTTCCCCCAGTACCCCCCAGGTCTTCAGCACACAGTCACTCTCCCTCTCTGGATCTAAAGTCTCCAGCTGCTCCATCGCTCCACGTCATCATCTCTGGCTCCATTTAAGGCATCACTGTTTCTCTGGGTAGGGTCCCGCTCTCTGCTCTTCTCCCTTGATGGTCCTAGGGACCTCCGCTGCTAGACTGAAAAGTTAATCACTCCCCTCCTTGCTATAAAACGTCTACCTTTATATTTCCAACCCTCACAATCAGTCCTGATAACAATTATTCAATATTGTATCACAAGAGACCCGTCTGCATTTCATTGCATCAACCCCACCTAGACAGATTTAATACTACTCACTGAAGATTCTACCTTCCTCCATGCCCTCTGGATCTAGGTTCCCACTTGAGAGCTTGTAAGCCAGTCACTTCTTGCCTTTGTAGCCCCCCACCCCCTATTTTGGGTAGCCAATGTCCAAGTTGCCCATCCCTGTCTACTCTGTGTGTGGAGGGGGTGGGAATGATTCTTGCTGTAAGGACTTGGTCCCTCTTTTGAGCTACTGCTTCCACAGGTGTAGGTCAAGTTCATCAAATTGTATGAGAATACTTTTTTTTTTTTTTTTCCTCTTCTTTTTACTTCTGGTTGAGCTCTGATCATCCAGTCACTGAAGCCAGGATAAGTGGGTATTATCTGCAAGTGTGGGTGTTCTTATGCATATGCCCTCTCTTCTTATCAGCTGGACACTTCACTCACCACTCTAGTCCTCTGTGGCTATGTCACTGACTCTGGGCCCAAGAGTCCTCAGGTCTTGCCACACTGCTGGCCAACCAGGTCTTCACCCAGGTTCACAGAAGTCTATTGAACGTTGTAGGGCTTAGCTCACTGCTTCATTGCTGTTTTTCCCTCACTTCCCTGTATCAGTGTCGAGAGTGGTCACCAATCACAGCATGTATTCCCACTGAGTCTTAGTCTTGGAAGGGGGTTTGCACTGAGGGGACCCGACCACTTGCCTTGATGTTTCCCGGGCAAGCACGTTGCTTGTTCTTGTAGTAACAGTCGATCTGCCTATGTTGTTTTAGGTCTTTCTTTCAAGAAGCATCTTCTGTTCTTCTAGCCACTCCAGGTTGGTCTGCTTGTCCTTTCAAGCGGGAATCTCCCATCCCTGGAGATCTGGATGTGATTCAGGCTTCCACCTATAGTCTTATGTATTGCAGAGGCTCTGCAGGAAGCCTCCTTCACTGGGCACATTGTAGCCCATTTTAGGTATTCCAATCAGTTATAGGCAGAAGATGGACTTACAATCTTTCTATGGTGATGCTTTTCACTATTCCTTTCTCTCCCCCTCCAGTGTCTATTTTATAATATAATGCAAGGAAAACCAAGATTCAAAAGACAACCAAGCATCTTAATATTATTCCCCCCTTTTCTACATTCCAACCATGGCTTGATCTCTGTATCTCAGAACTCTATTGTTCTCAAGTTGTGCATGTATCATTATTTACCTCTGTCTCATTTACATATGCTACCTCTTGAAATGGTTGAACATCAACCATTTATTTTTGGTACAGTGACTCTGTGTAGTTCTTCCATCTTCTTTTGATGCTTTTTACATCTTTCGGTATTTTGCCGATAGAATCCTTCAATACTATAAATCGATGTTTGAATTTTTTCTTCAGTTCCTTCAGCTTGAGAAACGCCGAGAGTATTCTTCCCTTTTGGTTTTCTAACTCCAGGTCTTTGCACATTTCATTATAATATTTGAGTTTATCCACTCAAACTGCCATTTGAAATTTTCTTTCAACTTTTTTACCTCCTCATTTCTTCCATTTTCTTTACAATCTCTGTGCTGGAGTATAAGAGTCTCCTCTACCACGCGTTTTTGTCTTTTCCTTTTTTCTTGTCTTCTTAATGACCTTTTGCTTTCTTCCTGTGTGATGTTCTTGATGTCATCCCACATTTATTCAGGTCATCTCTCATTAGTGTCTTATTCATCAAATCTGTTCTTGAGATCATCTCTAAATTTAGGTGGGATGTGTTCAAGGTCATATTTTGACTCTTATGAACTTGTGTTAATTTTCTTCAGCTCAATCTGAACTTGCATATGAGCAATTGATGGTTGTTCCACAGTATGCCCCAGTCTTGTTTTGGCTGATGATATTGAGCCTTTCCATTCTCTTTCCACACACAGATGTCGTCTGTTTGATTTCTGTGTATTCCATTTGGTGAGGTCCATGTGTAGTGGTCTTTTATGCTGTTTTACTCTGGTATGCAGTATAAATATAGAAGTCAAAATGAGAGTCATAGAAACTTGTGTGCATATTTCAGCTATTACTGGGTAAATAATCGAAAACACAAGCAATTATTTGTTGCATGGAATTACAAACAAGTTTTATATCTCCTTTAATTCCACACACTTAACTATATCTTGTACTTAATGTGAGCTCACTTAATATTTTTTTTTTTATTATATATGAATACAGACAGAAAGTATCATTCAATTTTTTTTTTTTTTTTTGCATGGCTGATTAAAACATGAGCTTCTGATTTGAAGACTTATTTTTAAAGATAAAACATACACTTTTAAAGTTATATGGACAAGTAAAGTAATCCAAATTAATTTTTTATGAATGAGCAATTTTATACAAAAGTATTTTCTTTGCTTTACACCAGAAATATTCAAGTATTTACTATTTGGTAGGTATTTCAAAAACAAAAATCAATAATTTTTTTAATCTTCTGGTGGTACTGTGAATTTACTTGATATGGCTTTTGTATCTAAAGTCTTTTTAACTCCCACCAAATAATTGAGGGGGAGTAAACAAATAGGGTGTGGTGTTTATGTGCCATGGAGTCGGTTCTGATTCATAGTGGCCCTGCACAGAGTTTCCAAGGCTGTAAATCTTTACAGGAGCAGAAAGTCTCATCTTTCTCCTGTGGAACCACTGGTAGTTTCAAACTGCTGCCCTTGAGGTTAGCAGCCTGATTCGTAACCATTATGCAACCAGAGATCCCTAAATAGGGTATGTGTTCTGTCCCTCCATGATGCCTCTGCTGCCTCTCTTGCTCTGTTCCTGTTTCTTCTTTCTTGATGTTCCTGGGATCATCTGTTCCTGCTTCTTGAATGGCTCCTTTTAAACCTAGCAGGACAGCAAAACTAACCAATCCTGGCATTAGAGTCATATACACCCTATTTAACAACAGAGATTGCTGTTAAAGGGATGGTTGATGTCAGAATATGGTAAAGAAGATTGAAGGGTGGAGGAATGCTGAAAATTGCCTCATAAGAGTTGACCTTGGGTTTGACTCTCCATCCCCCTTATGAAGTCGAAGGAAGTCAGTAGTGGCCTCCATGCCATTTTTCAACTCTTTGAGCAAATAATTATGAAGTGAGGAAGAAGGGCTCAAAAATCAAGATTTATGTATGGTAATAGGAGTCCTGGTGTGGAACTGTGAGTTAATGCACTGGACTACAAAGTTAGTTTGAGCTGCAAGGTGAGAGGTTCAAGCTCACCAGAGGTTCAAGGGTCACTATGAGTTGGAACCGACTCAATGGCACTTAACAACAACAACAGTAGGAGCTAAGCTATAGTTGAGTTATTAAAAAGTCTTATGGCAACTCAGAAAATGAAGAAAATTAAATACTTGGGAAAGAAATATAGAGGGTCACATATAAGGGGTAAAATTTGCAATTACGTCTTGAATGGATAGTAAGAGACAGAGATGTAGGATAAGCCACTCCAAACTCATTTGATAGAACAAACATCATAAACTTCTTGAAGAAGGCAGGTGGTTCACAGTGGTTGGTATATAGAGTCAATTGTTGTGACTAGGTACCATTTCATTTCAATTCCAACTGACCTATTGTGACACAGTACAACTTCCCTATAGAGTTCTCTAGGCTATAATCTTTATAGGCATTGATTGCCAGGTTTTTCTCCTGGATAGGTTTAAATAGCTAAACTTTTGGTTATTAGTCAAACATTAACTATTAAACCACCAAAGAAAGTCAGGCAGGATTCTAATTTATTCTGCCGTAACTTTTCTCTGAATTTTTTTTGCAACAAAAACATAATGAAAATATACTCAAGTGCTCTTGAATATATTTTATTTCATTCAAAGTAAGCACAAAGAGGGACTATGAGATTTGTAGCTTGAACCTCATAAAAGATTTATATAAAATCATAACTTTTTCTTTTAATTCTGAAAATATATCAAGAACATATGCCTCAAAGAAATGCAAAAGTTTTGAGCAAAGGTGAAGAATAGAATACTACAACTTTTGTTATTCTGTATTTATTGTTGTTGTTTAAGTGTCATTGAGTTGGTTCTGACTGATAGTGAACCTATACAGAGTTTCAAAAGAGCGTTGGGTAGGTTTGAATTGCTGACCTTGTGGCTAGCAGTGTAGTGCTTAATCGTACAGTGCCACACCAGGACTCTGTGTTTATTCATCATAAAATCTTGATTTGTGCTTACATATGCAAGATGAAGTTTAGAACAGAAATAAATACCCAATTAATTGTGTCACAAATATATTTATGAGAAGTATTTCAACATCCAGGAAAGAGTGGGGGCAAAATGGGGGTAAATAGTTGTTTTTGTTTTCTATTTTGACTTTTAGAGTAAGCTACTACAAGTACTTTAATAAACTTACTTTAATAGATAAGGAATATCTATCTGATGTATCCCTAAACCCACTGCCATGGTAAATGGAGAAATTACTAAGGTTGTCAAAGACTTCATTTTGTTTGGATCCATAATCAACACTCATGGATTGATTGAGCCCAATCTCATCTGATCTTGGAAGCTAACCAAGGTTGAGCCTGGTTAGTACACTGGTACTGAGTCAATTCTAATCTTTAGGGGTATAAGAAAAACGCTCATATTCTTATTCTTACCTGCCCACCACTTGACTGTGAGGTGCTCAGGTAGCACAAAAAGTCATGCGCTTGGCTGCTAAATGAAGTCAGCAATTCAATTCCACTAGCTGCTCCACAGAATAAAGATGTGGCAGTCTGCTTCCATAGGATTTACAGCCTTGGAAACCCTATGGAGGCAGTTCTACTCCGTCCGATAGGGTCACTGTGTGTTAGAATCCCTTGACAGCAGTGGATTTGTTTTTTGTTTGTTTATCACTTTTCTGTAGAGTAGAATTTGATCTATGTACAAGACCTTAGTATGCTGAAGCTACCAGACTTTTAATCTTACCTTCTTTCTTTCTTTTTTAATCATTGTATGAGTAGTTTCCTCTGAACAAAAGGATTTTCAAAGTTCTGTTATGATTGAGACATCAAAAATATTGATAAATGATCTGAGGGTTTCATTAAGCTACAAACTTTTCTGTAGTTTTCTTTCTATTTTAATCTATATTAAGTTCTCCATGGGTGCACTACTTCATGTGGGCCATTTTTCCTATGAAATAGAACAGCCCTTTGGTTCAAGGAAATAAAAATATGTTACGCCAATATTTGCTTTAGTTTTATAGCAGGATGTCATTTATAGAAGCCAGTTGTGTATGTGTGTGTGTGTGTGTGGGGGAGGCTCCCTTCTAAACTGTAACCAAGTAAATCCCTCCCAAACTATACACTTTAAAAGATATTCATACTTTGCAGAAGGTATACACTCAAAATAATTGCAGAAATGTTTTCAGGTATAATATGTTTGTCTATTGTCTTCTGTCTGTTAAATATTCACTTCTTGATTTTAGCAATTGCCTAAATAAGTAGTTAGAACTTTTTTGTCCCTGTAAGATATGTGACACTGTGTGTTAATGCGCTGGACTGCAAAGTCAGTTTGTACCTCAAGGTCGGTGGTTCAAGCTTACTAGTCACTTCTTAGAAAGCCTAATCTGGGTTGCTATGTGTTGTAACTGACTTGATGGCATTAGCAACAACTACAAAAGATATATGAAAACCTGACTTAGATATATATTAGTACTGGAAGACCAAGGGTGTGAAAGAATTACTAAAATACTCTTGACAGTTAAACAAACCAAAATTGATACTGGACTTTGTGGTTGGTACCTAAGGAGGGCCAATGACTCTGAGTCCAAATGACCTGTAGGTACCTATGGAGGCAGTCACCAATACAGAGTACAATCCTCTTTGGAAGACATCAAATTTGCCTCAGTGAGTATGGAGAAATCTGCAGTTTCTACTACCTATTAAGTCATAGTATTATTAATCTTTGGGAAAAAAAAAAAAAAGGATCTCTGTTGGTTGAATATTATTTGGCTTTATCCTTTTTATTTTTCTTGAGTTTTCGATGTCTGAACAAATTCCTCTACCCCTTTTCCTAGTTAATAAGAGAGTAGAGTTAAAAGTGGGGAGAAATTACATTGTCAATTGTGCAAAACAAGGTAGACACCAGATATTAAGTTCTTGGATTATCACACTGAACTGAGGTCAACTCATTAATCTTCTATTTTCTCCCCAAGATTCCAAATCGACACACTTATGCAATTTAGCAGTTACAGAAATGATTAATAGGTTTCTCTGTTGCTAACCTAATTGCTATGACACCAAAGACAAGAACATTACAAAAGATAAAGCATTGATGCAAGAATTACCTCCCTTCTAGGTAGCAATCTGCTGTTAAACGCAATTCTCAAACACCTTTGAGCAACAAACAAATTACTTTAGTCAGGTATAGTTATTTATTTATTTTTGTCTGGTTGGATGCAACTAGAAGACATTCTCATACACAAATCCTCATGCCCATATGCAAAGCAGTTAATTATTATGCAACTTCTATCCATATACCTCCATTCTGTGATATATTGTAAATCCTAACCTCTATGCCTGTGATTATGGACCCATTTTGAACTGAGTTGTTAGTGAGGCAAGAATCCTGATGTGGTGCTGTAGGATAAGCGCTGGACTGCTAACCATAAGATCAGTTGTTAAAACCTACTAGCTACTCCTTAGAAATTCTATACAAGATCACTTAAGAGTCAGAACTGACACGACAGCATTTAATGACAGCAAGGACAACAACTAAAGAATAAGGGCTAAGGTAGGACTGGATTGCAAAGTCAGTTTGAACAACAAGGTCAGGAGTTCAAGCTCAGCAGCTGCTCCTCGGAAACCCTATACAGGGTCACTATAGGTCTGAACTCACCTGACGGCACTTAACAGCAACAAGAAGAAAGAGTAAGGATTGGAGTCCTGGTGAGGCACTCTAGCATAAGCACTAGACTGCTAACCACAAGGTTGGCAATTCAAACCCACCAGCCAATCTTTGGAAACCTTATACAGGGTCTCTATGAGTCAAAACCATACCTGTGCTTTATTGACTATGCAAAAGCTTTCAATTGTGTGGATCATGAGAAGCTATGGACAACATTGAGAAGTATGAGTATTCCAGAACACTTAATTGTGCTCATGAGGAATCTGTACCTGGACCAAGAGGCAGTTGTTCTAATAGAACATGGCAACATTGATTGTTTAAAATTAAGAAAGGTATGCGACAAAGTTGTATTCTTTCACCATACTTATTCAAATTGTATGCTGAGCAAATCATCTCAGAAGCTGGGTTATATGAAGAAAAAAGTGGCATCAGGATTGGAGGAAGACTCATTAACAAACTGCTATATGCAGATGATACAACCTTGCTTGCTGTAATTGAAGAGGACTTAAAACATTTACTGGTGAAGATCAAAGAGCAACAGCCTTCACTATGGATTACATCTCAATGTAAACAGAACAAAAATCCTCATCACTGGACCAGTAAACAACATTCTTATTAATGGAGAAAAAATTGAAGTTGTCAAGGACTTCATTCTTTTTGGATCAACTATCAACACTCTCAGAAGTAGCAGTCAGGAGATCAAACAATGTATTGCATTAGGCAAATCTGCTGCACAAGACCTTTTTAAAGTGTTGAAGAGCAAAGATGTCAGCTTGAGGACTAAGGTGTGCCTGACCCAAGCCATGGTATTTTCAATAACCTCATATGCCTGCGAAAGCTGGACAGTGACTAAGGAAGACCATAGAAGAATTGGTGCTTTTGAGTTATGGTGTAGGAAGAGAATATTGAAAGTGCCTTGGGCTGCCAAAAGAACCAATAGAACTGTTTTGGAAGAAGTGTAGCCATTGTGCTCCTTAGATGCCAAGATGGCCAAACTTCGTCTCTCATACTTTAGACATATTGTCAGGAGGGACCATTCGCTGGAGAAGGATATCATGTTTGGTAAGGTGGAGGGTTGAGAAAAAGAGGAAGACCCCCAACAAGATGGATTGGCCAAGTGGCAATAGTAGTGAGGTTGGCCCAGGATCGAGCAGTGTTTCTTTCTGCTGTGCATAAAGTCGCTATGAGTTGGTACCGATTCGATGGCACCTAACAAACACCACAACAACAAAATGAGTCAAAACCAACTCCATGGCACTTACAAACAACACTAACAAGTAAGTATTAAGGTGGCACTATGGATTAAAGATACCCTTCCCATACTAGAAGTTTTGGTAGCATATTGGTTATAAGTCAGGTTGCTAACCTCAAGGTTAGCAGTTTGAATCTACCACAGGAGAAAGATGAGACTTTGCTCCAGTAAAGATTTACAGCCTCGGAAACCCTATACAAGATCGTTATGAGTTAGAACCGATGCCATAGCACATAACTATGACTCAAGTAATCACCCATAATTTTCTTTGGAGGCATGGTCTGAGTCCAAAATATATGAATGCTTTGGCAAAGTTCCCTCCTTCTCTGAATCCTGCTTCTAACTCAACCCAGTGTGATCTCCAGTTCATGGGACTTGCCCCTGCATCAATCAACTGTCTGTCTTCTGATCTGCTGATTTGGGTTCCTCAGATCCTGAGACCAAATGGATGAGGAGAATTCTCCAGATTGACCTCTGAACTATGGATTTGGGATTTACCAGCTTCCACAATTGCATGAGCCATTTCCTTGACAGCTGTAAATTTGTGAGACACTGATACATATGGAGGAATCCTGGGATATGAGGATGGAAAGGAGTGGTTATTGTTATCAAGGATTGTTGTTGTTGTTAAGTGCCGTCGAGTCGGTTCTGACCCATAGCGACCCTGTAGAGGGTTTCTGAGGGTGTACAGGAGTAGAAAGCCTCATCTTTCTCCCGCGGAGCGGCTGGTAGTTTCAAACTGCTGACCTTAAGGTTCGCAGCCCGATTCGTAACCACTACGCTACCAGATCAAGGATTATGGAGTAGTAAATATGTTGGAAAATTCAGGTGTTTGAGATCTCTAACCTTTACCTCTTAGAGACCAGCATCCTTCTAAAAGAAATAATTCATGCACCATCTTACTGCCCTATTTTGCCCTAAGTTTTTGTTATGAGGGTTCTCTGGGAAGAAAGTCCTTTGTTAAAAACTTCTAATTAATATTTTCACATTTCACTTCCATGTTGTTGTTGTTGTTGTTAGGTATCATCAAGTTGGTACTGACTCATAGCAACCCTACGCACAACAGAATAAAACACTGTCCACTCTTCCGCCAGCCTCACAATTCTTGCTACATTTGATCCCTTTGTCACAGCAGCACTCAGCCCGAGAGTGTCACCACGGCTGTAGGCCCGAGAGTGTCATAGCAGGTCTGGGTCCAAGACTGTCACAGCAGCTCTGGGATTGAGAGTGTCACAGCAGCTCCAGGTCTGAGTTGTTACAGCAACTCCAGATCTGTCATTGAAGAAACCGAGGCCACTTAGAGAGGTAAGCAAAGTTTCAGGTTTTTTGAGCCGTCTGGCTCAGAGGAGCTAACTTCTCCAGAGTCTGAGCCCCAAATACAGGTCAGCACGGGTTTATATGGGGTCAGAATAGGGGAAGGGTAGGTTGTGGATCTGTTTGAGGACAGGAGGGAAACAAGAAGATTGGCTCTCTCAGCTCAGTAACCTGATTAGCATTCTAGCTTGTCTCCTGGGTGGGGAGAATTGGTCCCACTTAGTAACCTAATTAACATTCTAGCTTGTCTCCTGGGCTGGGAGAATTGGTCCCACTCAGTAACCTGATTAACATTCTTGCTTGTATCCTGGGTGGGAGGATTGGTCCCTTTCAGTAACCTGATTAATATTCTAGCTTGTCTCCTGGGCGGGGAGGAGGCAGTTAATGTTTTACCTTTCCTGTTCACCTTTGCTACTGCCTCTGTGACAATTCATCTAATTGGGGGTTTTCCTTTTTTTCTTTGCCCCTCCATTTTACCAAAGCTGAAATCCTTCTCAAGGGATTGGTCCCTCCTGACAAAACATCTGAAGTATGCGAGAAGAAGTCTGTCCATCCTAGCTTCCAGGGTGCATTCTGGCTGTATTTCTTCCAACACTATTTGGTTTGTTCTTTTGGCAGTCCATGAGGCTTTTAATAATCTCCTTCCAATATTCATATCCATGCAAATTCTTGAAGAGTTCCATATTTTTAAAGGCACTGTAGGATAAAGAACTGGACAACAAGGTTGGTTTGAACCATAAGATCAGTGGTTCAAATTCATCAGCCACTCCTTGGAAACCTGGTACAGGGTTGCTATGAGTCACAATGGACTCCATGGCACTTTACAACAACAATAATACTTACTTCCATATACAAGTATATTTCCATGTGCACTATAGTTTGAGTTTTTGTTTGATGTAATTATACTGTCCTAACATCGAGTCCTGGTGTGGTGCTGTGAGTTAATGCGCCAAACTGCAAAGCCATTTGAACTGCAAGGTCGGTGGTTCAAACTCACCAGCTGCTCCTCAGAAACCCTATACAGCGTCGCTATGGGTTGGAACCGATTCGACAGCACTTCACAACCACAACATCAAATGGGAGTGCTGGTGTCGTGCTGTGGGTAAATACACCAGACTACAAAGTCATTTGAACTTCAAGGTCGGTGGTTCAAGCTCACCAGCTGCTCCTCGGAAACTCTATTGGGAGGCTATGGGATGGAATCGACTTGATGGCACTTAACAACAACGATATCAAATGAGTTTGTTGTTGTTAAGTGCCATCGAGTCGATATCAACTCATAGGGACCTTATGCACAACAGAACGAAACACTGCCCGATCCAGGGCCAGCGTCACTATCATTGCCATGCTTGACCTCATTGATGCTGCCACTTGATGAATCCATCTGGCTGAGGGTCTTCCTCTTCTTCTCTGACACTTCACTAAATGTTTATGTCTAATAATATGTCTGAAGTATGAGAGATGAAGCTTCGCCATCTTGGAATCCAAGGAGCACTCTGGCTGCACTTCTTCCAACACAGATCTGTTGGTTCTTTTGGCAGCCCATGGCACTTTCAATATTCTCCTCCAACACCATAACTCAAAGCATCAATTATTCTACAGTCTTCCCTTATGCACTGTCTAGCTTTCTCATGCATATGAGGTTATTGAAAATACCATGGCTTGGGTCAGGCGCACGTTAGTCTTCAAACTGACATCTTTGCTCTTCAACACTTTAAAAAAAGGTCTTGCGCAGCAGACTTGCCTAATGCAATATGTCGTTTGATTTCTTGACTGCTGCTTACATTAGTGTTGATAATTGATCCAAGAAGAATGAAGTCTTTGACAACTTCAACTCTTTCTCCGTTAATAAGAATGTTGTTTATTGGTCCAGTGATGAGGATTTTTGTTTTCTTTACATTGAGATGCAATCCATGCCGAAGGCTCCGGTCTTTGACCTTCATCAGTAAATATTTTAAGTCTTCTTCAGTTTCAGCAAGCAAGGTTGTATCATCTGCATATCGCAGGTTGTTAATGAGTCTTCCTCCAATCCTGATGCCATGTTTTTCTTCATAAAACCCAGCTTCTCGCATTATTTGCTCAGGATACAGGTTGAATAAGTATGGTGAAAGAATACAGCCTTGTGGCATACCTTTCTTAATTTAAAAACATTCAGTGTTCCCATGTTCTGTTAGAACAACTGGTACTTGGTCCATGTACAGATTCCTCATAAGCACAATTAAGTGTTCTGGAATACTCATACTTCGCAAAGCCGTCTGTAGCTTGTCATGATCCACACAATTGAAAGCCTTTGTGTAGTCAATAAAGCACAGGTAGGGAGCTCTGGTAGTGTAGTGGTTATGAATCAGGCTGCTAACCACAAGGTCAGCAGTTCAAAACTACCAGCTGTTCCGTGGGAGAAAGATGAGGCTTTCTGCTCCCGTAAAGATTAACAGCCTTGGAAACCCTGTACAGGGTCGCTATGAGTTGGAACCATACAACAACAACAAACATCTTTCTGGTATTCTCTGCTTTCAGATCCATCGGACATCAGCAATGATAGTCCTTGTTCCACGGCCTCTTCTGATTCCGGCTTGAACCTCTGGAAGTTCTCTGTCAGTGTATGCTTGTAACCATTTCTGTATTAACTTTAGTAAAACTCTACTCTCATGGGATATAAAAGATGCCGTCCAATGATTTCCTCATTCCATTGGGCCACCTCTCTTTGGAAGGGGCACAAATATGGATCTCTTCCAATCATTCGGTCAGATAGTTGTCTTCCAAATTTCTTGGCAGAGATGAGTGAGTGCCTCCTGTAACACCTCACTTTCTTGAAATATTTCAATTTTTATTTCCTTAGTTCCTGGTGCCTTGTTCTTTGCAAATTCCTTCAATGCATCTTGGACTTCTTCCTCCAGTATCATTGGCTCTTGATCATATGCTCCACCTTGAAATGATTGAACATCAACCGTTTCCTTTTGGTACAGTGACTGTGTATTCCTTGCATCTCCTCTTGATGCTTTCTGCATCATTCAATAATTTGCCCTGAGAATCCTTCAATAACAAAAGTCAAGGTTTGATTTTTTTTCTCAGTTTCCCCAGCTTGAGAAATGCTGAGCGTATTCTTCATTTTTGGTCTTTTGACTCAAGATCTTTGCACATTTTGTTGTAATATTTGCTTTTATCTTCTCGAGCTGATCTTTGAAATTTTCTGTTCAGGTCTTGGACCTCCTCATTTCTTCCATTTGCTTTAGCATCTCTACACTGGAGAGAAAGTTTCAGTGTCTCTTCTGACATCCATTTTGACCTTTTCCTTCTTTCTTGTCTTCTTAATGACTTTTTTGCTTTCTTCCTGTATGATGTTCTTGATGTCATCCCACAACTTCTCTGGTCTTTTGTCTTTAGTGTTTAATGTATCAAATATTTTCTTCAGAAGATCTCTAAATTCAGGTAGGATATATTCAAGGCCATATTTTGGCTCTTGTGCACTTGTTTTCATTTTCTTCAGTTTCAGTTTGAATTTGCATATGTGAAATTGTTTCACAATCTACCCCTGGCCTTGTTTTGACTGATGATATGGAGCTTTTCCATCATCTCTTTCCAGAGATGTAGTCAATTTGATTTCTATGTGTTCCATCTGGTGAGATCCATGTGTATAATCATCTCTTATGCTGTCTAAAGAAGGTATTGGAAATGAACAAATCATTGGTTTTTCAAAATTCTATCATGTGATCTCCAGATCCTTCTGTCACCAAGGCCACATTTTCCAACTACTGATCCTTCCTCTTTGCTCCCAACCTTTGCATTCCAATCACCAGTAAGGATCAATACATCTTGATTGCATATTTGATCAATTTCAGATTGAAAAAGTTGGTAAAATTCTTCTATTTCATCCTCACTGGCTTTAGTGGTTGGTGCATAAATTTGAATAATACTGGTATTAACTGGGCTTCCCTGTAGGCACATACAGCATTGTACCTCATAATCTGGATATGTTTTTTTGACAATGAATGCAACACCGTTCCTCTTCAATTTGTCATTCACAGTGTAGTAAACCATGTGGTTGTCAGATTCAAAATGGCCAATACAAGTCCATTTCAGCTCACAAATGCCTAAGATACCAATGTTTATGCCTTCCATTTCATTTATGACAATTTGAAATTTTCCTAGATTCGTACTTTATACATTCCATGTTCTGATTATTAATGGATTTTTACAGCTGTTTTTCTTCATTTTGAGTTGTGCCCCATCAACAAATGAAGATCCCAATGGCTTTTCTCCCATGGGCTTTACTCCATTCACATCATCATGGTCAACTCTACTTTAAGGCAGCAGCTCTTCCTTAGTTGCATTTTAAGTGACTTCCAACCTGAGGGGCTCATTTTCTGGTGCTATATCTGACAGTGTTTCTCTGTTATTCATAAGGTTTTCAGTGACTTAATATTTGGAAGCAGTTCATCACTTCTTCTTCCTAGTCTATCTTTGTCTAGAAGCTTATCTGAAACCTGTCCACCATGGGTGACCCTGCTGGTGGCATAGGTTTCAGAATCACAGTGGTGGAAATGAGTTTGTAGGCATATTAAATAAGTAATAAATGTAGAAGAAAATAGGTAATAGTTCTTAAAACCTAAGCCTTAGTCCCATTTATGCTATCTCTACTTCCAAGAAGAAGTGGTACAATGTTTAAGCTCTTAGCTGCTTACTGAAATGTATGTGGTTCCAACCTACCCAGTGGCTCCATAGGAGAAAGCATGGAAATCTGCTCCCATAAATATTACAGCAGATAAATCTCTATGTGGCAGTTCTGCTTTGTCAAATGGGGTAACCAACTTGAAGACACTGAGCAACAGTATTTCCAAGACAGATATTTCTCTAATGAATTCTCTAGAATACTATTTCAATTTGATACTCTGTCTAAATGGCCTAATCATAAAATTTCACTTGTGTTACAAAGCAGGAAGAAAATATACTACAAAATAAACTGTCAAATAAAATACAATAATTTTCTTGGTTTGTTGTCTTAATTTTTTATATCAAAGTGAAATATGGTATTTAATCAATAAAATGAGTATGTTGTTGTTGTTGATATGTGCCGTGGAGTCAGTTCCCACTCATAGCGACCCTGTACAGGGTTTCCAAGGCTATAAATCTTTACGGGAGCAGAAAGCCTCATCTTTCTCCCGCAGAACAGCTGGTAGTTTCGAATTGCTGACCTTGCGGTTCACAGTCTGATTCGTAACCACTACGCTACCAGAGTATAGGTGAATTATTTCTACAGCAAACCAGACAGTCTCCTCTTAACCTATCTGATCATTATCTATACCAAATTAATCAGGTGCAATAATGATGTGTTAAATTGAGAAAATATGTATGTACTGGTGTTGTTGTCTACATGTTCAAACCTATCATCTTAATATAATCTCCAGTACCTGTAATTTCCCACAGAAATAGAGTTTGTCAGTTGAAAGGAAAAATATTTCCTCTTCTTTTGTACTTTGTGATTCTAATACTTTATTAAGCTGTTTAAAAAAGGCATTCTAGCCTTCTTTAGGTTCTCTACTTGGTGGCATAGCCTCCAATGAGTTTTTATTATGTAAATTATTGCAATCTGGTTAGCTCCTTCTGTCTTTTTTCTTAACAAAAGGGGTCTGCAAGTGCTAATCAAAATGTTGCAATTTACATATTAATGAAGTTTTTATAATGACATTTCCTTCATATACAGGGAGAGCAAAAAGGAGACTTTTTATCTTTTTTTTTTATTTCAGTAAGCAACCACTAAATTTTAATCTTATGAAATATCTTTGAAACTTCCCAAAGCTGATTGGGATTGGAATAGCAGTTTTGCGTTTTAACCAGATACAGAAAAAAGGTTCAAGATCTGAATTTTACACATACAGTTGTGATGTGTATAAGCAAGAATTTTTTGTATACATCCATGCACTTGCAATCACACAAAATGATAAGGATACATTTAACAGCGAGGATGCTGTGCACAGTCAAGTCTTAATCATTTTCAGGAAGGCAAAACACATTCCAGTAAAACTGAGGAAAAACAAGGAGTGTTCAAAAGCTATGTCAAAAGTGTCCAACTGTTTTCATAGACTATAAGTAATTTCCTGGTGCTGGTAAAATCCAGAAGAAATATTATAATAACTAGAAATGTTTATAATTGCTGGGAAATACAAGTATGAAGATTCACATAAATAGAGTAAGTGGGTGAAATTAGTTAAACAACCTTCTTAATAATGAGGTCTTCTGATTATAAAAATACTTTAACTCTTTAGAATGTGTCACTGAAATACAAGCTGAAAAAACTATTTAAAAATCTGCAAGTTGAATGTGGTCTCCTGCTGACTACAGGCTTAAAAGTGAAAAAACCCCCAGAGATTTCAATATTAATAATTTTTCATTAATGACATTATTTGAAATTCAGACAAAGAAACAATGTGTTGTATTTTCATTAATTATTAAATGTTCACATAGGCACAACATTTGTAATGGACATTTTAAAAACCATAGCCCTCT
>NW_006408609.1:3018661-3026041 GCF_000296735.1 Chrysochloris asiatica | reverse complement strand
TACCAGCTGCTCCGCGGGAGAAAGATGAGGCTTTCTGCCTCTGAAACCCTGTTCAGGGTCGCTATGGGTCGGAACCGACTCGATGGCACTTAAGAACAACAACTATATATATATCAGCCGCTCTGTGGGAGAAAGATGAGGCTTTCTACTCCCGTAGGATTTACACCCTCAGAAACCCTGTACAGGGTCGCTATGGGTCAGAACCGACTCGACGGCACTTAACAACAACAAATATATAGATATATATATACATATACATACATACATACATATGTTGTTATACGTATGTTGTTGTTAAGTGCCACCCAGTAGGTTCTGAGCAGCAACTCCTTGGAAACTCTTTACAGTGTCGCAGTGGGTCAGAACAGACTTGATAACACTTAATAGCAACAACATATGTATAACAACAACAGCATATACATGTGTGTGTGTGTGTGTACATTCCAACGCATTAATCCATAGTGCCACACCAGGACTCATATATATCCTGCAACGCCACACCTAGTGTGGTGTTGTGGGTTAGTGTACTGGAATGAAAAGTTGGTTGGAACTGCAAGGTCAGGGGTTCGAGCTTACCAGCTGCTCCTTGGAAATCCTATACAGGATTGCTATGGGTAGGAGCTGACTGGATGGCACTTAACAACAACAGCAGCAATATATATATATATACTGACTCATAAATATATGCAGTTCAAACTGACTTTGCATTCCAATGCATTAACCCACAGTACCACACCAGGACTTCTATATATATATATATATATATACTCCTGGTGTGGTATTGTAGGATAAGCAATCGATTGTGAACTACAGGATTGGTGGATCAAACATGCCATCTGCTCCTCAGAAGTTCAGTACAGGGTCATCGGAATGAATTGGATGGCACTTAACATTATTAATATTTATTCATATATATATGTGTGTGCACACACAGACACACACATATATGTATATATATTATATATATATATGTATATGTTGTTAAGTTCCATCAAATATGTGTATATATATATATGTGTGTGTGTGTGTGTGTTTGTGTGTTTATTATTGTTTTTAAGTGCAGATGAGTCAGTTCCAACTCATAGCAACCTTGTATATGGTTTCAGAGGACTGGCTGGTGAATTTGACTGTTGACCTTGCAATTCTATCTATCTTTATGGTCGAGTGCTTATCTTACAGTACCAAACAATGTATATACATTTGAGCCTAATGCTCTTGCTAGTATGCTAGTCCTTCTCATTAGGAGTAGTCCTTCTTTTTGCTAACCTTCCATTTACAAAGCATGATTTCTCTCTGCAGACACTGGTCCTTCCTGATAACATATTCAAAGCACGAGATTAAAGTCTTGCCATCCAGACTTCTAAGTGGCATTCTGACTATGATTCTTCCAACACATATTTGTTTGTTTTGGCAGCACGTGGTATTTTTAATCTTCTTCTCCATCATAATTCAAATGTATTGATTATTCTAAGGTCTTCTGTATTTATTGTCCAACTTACACATGTGTATGCTGCTCCTGCATGCCTTTGTTTCAGTTATAACTCATAGTGACCTTGAATAGAGTTTCTGAGTCTGTGAATCTTTATGGGAATAGAAACCCTTATCTTTCATTCATGGAGCAACTGGTGGATTTGAACTTCTGGTGAGCAGCCCAATGAGTAACCACCATGCAAAAATACCATGGTTTGGGTCAAGTGCATTTTAGTCCTCCAATGTGCATCTTGGTTCACCAACACTTTCAAAATATCTTTTACAGCAGAGTTTTCTAATGTAATACATTGATTTCTTGACTGCTTTTTTTCATGAGTGTTGAGTGTGTATCCAAACAAAATGAAGTCTCTGACAACTTCAGTCTTTTCTTTATGTATCATGGTGTTATTTGTTAGTCCCATTGTGATGATTTTTGTTGTCTTTATATTGAGGTGCAATCCATACTAAAGTCTGTAGTTTTTGATCTCCATAGTAAGTATGTTAAGTCTTCTTCACTTTCAGCATGTAAAGTTGTATCATATGCATATCGCAGGTTGTTAATGAGTCTTCCTTCAATCCTGATGCCACATAAATTTGTGTGTTTGGTTTTAATTCTGCATAGCAAAATACTGTCAACAATGTAAGGATAATTACTAGTTGCAAATAATTCAATTTTCCAGAATTCAGAGCTTAGTATGTTTTAAACTGTTATAGCATATTAATTTAGCTTGTTTTAGCATTGGGATGGGGTAAATAATAGTAAACAAAACATTCTTTTTTTCTTTTTGTTTTTCCTTTCAGAGATTGAAACAATTGTGAGACCTGCAGGATAAGCAGTAGAAGATTAGAACAATTACTCTATGTCACTGGAAGATCTATATATACTTGTGGTTAGACGAGGTCAGTTTCCCCGGAGGGAAGTCATTTGTCCATTTCCACACAAACTGGTATTTCAGCAAATGATGGAAGTCTTTTGAAATTAAGTACAATTTCAATGAATTGGCACTACCTAAAATCAATGCCTGAACATGAGCAATTGTCAGTTCAATGACCTGGATGTAGATTGAAAAACCAACCCACTCAAGTGAAGAAGAGACAGAAAAATAAACTTTTTGTGGGTTGTAAATGCACAGCTGAGAGTTTAATAAGTTAGGGTCACCTTTGTTAAAGAAATAATCTTACAATATTCAAGGATATGGGGCAAATAGTTTGGGCAGGAGCATTTACTCTTTCTGCATCATGTTTGTGCCAACTCACATGTCCAAGTGGCCAGATGTGATTGGAAGTGTTTCCATGTGTCTAAACAGTAGCACTTGCAGGCATACATCAATGATTGAACTAATGGGTTTTGGCATGATGTCATCTAATCCAATTGAATGAGTGTTCTCGCCATGCTATGAAAAGTAAGACCTGTCTTATTATTTCACTTCCTGAGTGTCTGAATGAATATCAAACCAAAATTTTCTGTTTTAAGCAAATACCTTACTCTATTAAAGCTGATCAATATAAATAGTAATATTTTCATCTATCAGATTCAAAATCTATCTGTATGTTATATGACAGAATTGTTATTAGCAATTTAAGATTATTTAACTATAAATTTTGATGTTCCCAGATACCAAATTGTATCTGTCATAAGAAGTAATCATTTTAGCAGCACTAATCTATCACATCACTATGTGAAGAAATATCTAACTAATTACTAATTCTCACTTCAGATCCTTAAGAAAGGCAAAAATTAAAGAGCAGATATTTGGAAATGTACTGATAATTTTTTGGTTAACTTAATGACAATTGTTTTTTTCTACATAGTATAATTTCTGTAATATAAAGTATATGAATTTATATACTATTAAGAATTCACACAAAACCATATAGGACATTTTTTTTCTTTTTTTCTGTTAGTTTCCTTTACTGTATATCCCACCTGAATTTGGAGACTTTTTCAAGAACAGATTTGATGTAAAGGCACCAATGACCAAAGCCTAGAAAATTTGTGGGATGACATCATGAATATCACACAGGAAGAAAATGAAAGATAATTAAAAACACAGAAAAAAAAGGACAGAAATTAACGTCAGAAGAGACACTGAAAGTTACTTTTGAACATAAAGTAACTAAAGAGACTGGAAGAAATGAAGAGGTAAAAGACCTCAACAGAGAATTTCAAAAAGCAGCTCAAAAAGAAAAGGAAATACTGAAATAAAATGTACAAAGACCTAGAACTAGAAAACCAAAAGGGAAGAACACACTCAGTATTTTTCAAGCTGAAAGAACTGTAGAAAAAATTCAAGCCTCTACATTTAATATTGAAGGATTCTGTGAACAAAATATCAAATGTTGTAGAAACATAAAAAGAAGATGGAAGAAACCTACAGAGTCATTATACCAAAAAGAAAAGATTGATGCACAGCGATTTCAAGAGGTAGCATGTAATCAAAAACCAGTTGAACAGAAGGAAGAAACCCAAGCTGCACTAAACACATTGCCAAATATGAAGGCTCCAGGAACTGATGGAATACATGAGTTAGAAAGATGACAACACCGACTTCAGAATTTATAGACCTAAATGGGGATATGTCGATGAACAATAAATTCCCATTTTGATATCCTGTAGTGCCACTAGAGCTCCTTGAAGGGAACAGTTTTGGTGGTGTGACATCAGTAGAAGCAAGATCACAGTAAATGGCAAAGGAGGAGGTGGGGTTCGAAGTAATATAGAGCCAAGTCCCTTAAAATTCTCTGCCAGGTTCTAATCTCAAAAATTCTGATTTAATACCTTTAATGTTAGGTTTTAGTATCAATATTTTCTAAGGATTTCCTGAGTTGTTTTGGTGAGCAGTCATTATTGGACCGCTAAACACAGGGTTAGCAAATGTGTGGCACTGTGGGTTAATGCGCCAGACTACAAAGCCATTTGAACTGCAAGGTCGGCGGCTCAAGCTCACCAGCTGTTCCTTGGAAACCCTATACAGGGTCGCTATGGGTCAGAATCGACTCTACAGCACTTAACAACAACAACAGCTCCTTGGCCACCACTCTTCTGTCAGTTTGTTGTACTGTGCTGGTGTATGAGTTGCTGTGATTCTGGAAGCTATGCCACTGGTATTTTAAATACCAGCAGGGTCACCCATAGTGGACAGGTTTCAGATGAGTTTCCAAATGAAGACAGACTGGGAAGAAGGAGTGATGAACTACTTCCAAGTATTCAGTCACTGAAAACCTTATGAATAGTCAGATACGGTGCCAGAAAATGAGTCCCTCAGATTGGAAGACACTCAAAATGCAATTGAGGAAGAGATGCCTCCTCAAAGAAAATTTGACCATGATGATGCAAATAAATAAGGCTTATAGGAGTAAAGTCCGTGGGACTTTCTTTTGCTGATGGGGCACAACTCAAAATGAAGAGAAATAGCTGTAAACATCCATTAATAATCGGAACATAGAATGTATAAAGTACTAATCTAGGAAAATTGGAAATTGTCAAAAATGAAATGGAGCACATAAACATCGATATCTTAGGCATTAGTGAGCTGAAATGGACTGGTATTGGCCATTTGGAATCTAACAAACACATGGTTTACAAGCCGGGAATGACAAATTGAAGAGGAATGGTGTTGCATTCATTGTCATAAAGAACATATCCAGATCAGTCATGAGGTACAACTCTATCTGTGATAGGATAGTATGCATGCACCTACAGGGAAGCCCAGTTAATACCACTATTATTCAAATTTACACACCAACCACAAAAGCCAGTGAGGATGAAATAGAAGAATTCTACCAACTTCTTCAATCAGAAATTGATCAAACATGCAATCAAGATATATTGATCATTACTGGTGATAGCAATGCAAAGGTTGGGAGCAAAGAGGAAGGATCAGTAGTTGGAAAATATGGACTTCGTGATAGAAATTATGCTGGAGATCCCATGACAGAATTCTGCAAAACCAATGATTTGTTCATTTCAAATACCTACTTTAGACAGCATAAGAGACAACTATACACATGGACCTCGCCAGATGGAATACATAGAAATCAAACTGACTGCATCTGTGGAAAGTGAAGATGGAAAAGCACCATATCATCAGTCAAAACAAGGCCAGGAGCAGATTGTGGAACAGACCATCAATTTCTCATATACAAATTCAAATTGAAGCTGAAGAAAATTAAAACAAGTCCACGAGAACCAAAATATGACCTTGAATATGTTCTTGTTGTTAGGTGCCAACAAGTCAGTACCAAACCATAATGATCTTATGCACAGCAGAACGAAACACTGCCAGATCCTGGGCTAACCTCACTACTCTTGCCACGCTTGAGTCCATCGATGCTTCCACTTGGCCAATCCATCTTGTTGGGGTCTTCCTCTTTTTCTCTGACCCTCCACCTTACCAAACATGATATCCTTCTCAAGTGACTGGTCTCTACTGACAATATGTCCAAAGTATAAGAGACAAAGTTTGACCATCTTGACATCCAAGGAGCACTCTGGCGGCACTTCTTCCAAAACAGATCTGTTGGTTCTTTTGGCAGCCCATGGAAATTTCAATATTCTCCTCCACATAACTCAAAAGCATGAATTCTTCTACAGTCTTCTTTATTCACTGTCCATCTTTTGCATGCATATGAGGTTATTGAAAATACCATGGCTTGGGTTAGGCGCACCTTAGTCCTTAAGCTGACATCTTTGTTCTTCAACACTTTAAAAAGGTCTTGTGCAGCAGACTTGCCTAATGCAATATGTCATTTGATTTCTTTTTTTTTTTAAGTTTTTATTGTGATTTGAGGAAGGTTTACAGAGTAGATTATCAGTTTCATATTCAACAAATAATATACTTTGCTTCATTACAACATGGTTGCAATCCCTTCCATACACCAACATTTAGGAGCATTTATCTCTAACCACTCCAACCACTGCATTCTTCCCTCTGTCTCCTGCCACCCTCACCTTTCCTCTGCCAACCTCCCACCAGCTGTATATTGCCTGCCCTGTCACCCATGTCAATGCATGTCTGCCCTCTAGCACATGTATAAAAAACCACAGGGATATACAATCGTTTAAACAATCACAGGGCATATTCTAGAAGCCAGTCTCCTGGCCTCCAGCACACAGCCTTTCTCTTTCCATGAATCTAATGTCCTCAGCTGCTCAATCTCTCCATGCCGTGAACTCTGCCACCAACTCTGGTGTTACTGCCTCTCTGGTGAGGGTCTCACATTCTGCTCATGTTCTTCTCCCTTGATGATGCTAGGGTCCTCTGTTCCTGGAATTCAAAATTAACTACTCCCCACTTTTTGTTACATGACCTCTACCTTTATAGTTGTGACAATCGTAATTAGGTATGACAACAACTATTCACTACTGAATCAATGAACTCCATTCCCATCTCCTTTCATCTGACCCATCAGACAAGAGGAAAACTTCAGTGGGGATTCGACCTTCTCCTTTAGTTTAAGGGGATTCGACTCTTAAACTAAACTCCCTCTTGAAAACTTGTTAGCCAGCCACTTCATGTCTTTTTAATCCCCCTATTTTAGGTAGCCAACGTCTAAATTGCCCGTGCCTATCAACACTGTGTACAGAGAGGGGATAGGTTTGATACTTATGTGATGACTCCTCTCTTGGTTGGTATTTTGAGCTACTACATTCATAAGTATAGATCAAGTTCATAAAAGTGTAGAGATTTTACACTTGCTTCCTTTATTAAATTTCTTTATCTTCCTCTAGATGGCTTCTGATCAAGTCATCGAAGCTAAGTCACATGGGTACTATCTGCAACTTTGTGTGTTCTTGTGCACCACCTCTCATTTCATATTGGCTGGATGCTTCACTCTCAGATCTAGCCCTCTGTCGCTATGGTCTTGTCCTAAGTCTCACTTCTCTTCCATAGGACTTTTTTTTTTTTT
>NW_006408609.1:2997799-3015379 GCF_000296735.1 Chrysochloris asiatica | reverse complement strand
TTCAGGGGTTATCTGTGGCCTTAATACTTAGATGGGTGTGTATTTTGTTATTTTTTATGCTTTCTGGTTGCCTCCAGATAGATGTGATCAGAAAATGGGCTTCCCTTTTCACTCTTTTTCTTGAGAAATTTCTATATGCCACTGTTGGTCGTTTTGACATAACTTAGGATTTAATTTTCGGCCTATTTCCATTTTTGTCTGTCTGTTCTGCTCCACAATCCCTGTTCAGGCCTTTTTTCTAGTTATATACAGTTCAGGGCTGGCTTTGGCCGTTTGGTTTTAAGTGGAAACTGTTTCTTTAAATTTCAAGGAGATCTGTGCACATGTGTAGTAGAACCCTACAAGGGTGGGGCTGGGGTGTTCACTAGCTCAGGCACCCCTATAGTCACCAGAATGGAAGTACGCAGACAGCATGGGACCAATGAACAGATACCAAAAGAAAAGAATGTCCACACCTTTATCTCCACGGTTTTGTCAGGCATCCATGGCTGCTCTGATCCTTCCCCTGCTTCGTCTCACCCAAGAAGATGGCTCTGGAAGCAGCTGAGCATCTTTAACTAGAAAGCAATGGATTTCTTGCTTCTGCTACAAATTCCCCTAGCTATAAGCCTTCCAACCTTCTAAATTTTCCTTTATATGTGGTTCAGAGTTCTGGGACCACATCCACTGAGCCTGCTTGGTCCTGTATTCTATGTTGTTACTGACGGAGTTCCTTAATTCACTTTCTCCCTAGCCGCCATCTTGTTTGTTCCTGTCATTTGATTTCTTGACTGCTGCTTCCAGCAGTGTTGATAGTTTATTCAAGAAGAGTAAAGTCCTTGACAACTTCAGTCTTTTCTCCATTGATAAGAATTTTGTTTATTTGTCCAGCTTGAATATATCCTACCTGAATTTAGAGATAATGTGAAGAACAGATTTGATACATTAAACACTGAAGACTGAAGACCAGAAGAGTTGTGGAATGACATCAAGAACATCTCTCAGGTAGAAAGCAAAAGTCATTAGGAAGACAAGAAAGAAGGAACAGGTCAAAATGGGTGTCAGAAGACACACTAAAACTTGCTCTCCAGCATAGAGATGCTAAAGCAAATGGAAGAAATGAGGAAGTACAAGAGCTGAACAGAAAATTTCAAAGGTCAGTTCGAGAAGAAAACGTCAAATATTACAATGAAATGTGCAAAGATCTGAAGTCAGAAAACTAAAAGGTGAAAGTACACTCAGCATTTCTCAAGCTGGGGGAACTGAAGAAAAAAATTCAAGCCTTGGCTTTCATTATTGAAGGTTTCTTTGGGCAAATTATTGAACTATGCAGAAAGCATCAAAAGAAGATGGAAGGAATATGCAGGTACACTATCTCTCCTTGTCATTTTGAGAAATGCTATTCAAACATGAACATAACCACCACCTCCTGCAATACATCCTAGTAGTTCCACCTAGTTTACAACTTAAACTAGTTTGTAAAATATTTGTCTATATACATTTTATATTTTGTACATTTCTTGATGTACATATCATGTAAATAGACAACAGTGAAAAAACTCATCTGAAAAGTTTTATAGTCTTTGTAAAGCCTCAACAATAAGTACTTGGTGTCAGTGGACCTACCTGGATGATGTATTTTCTATTGGTTTATCATTTGTCTAGCTTGTAAACCAGTTTGCATATTTTTTTTTTTTGCAAATGTCCACCTATATTTGTCTAAATTATTGCTTTGCTATTAAAGTGTAATTATTATTAGTCTAGTTGTGAGAATTTTTATTTTCTTCATGTTGAGGTGTAATCCAAAGAGAATGCTATAATCGTTGATGTTTGTTAGTCAGTGCTTCAAATCCTCTTCACTTTTAGAAAGCAAAGTTGTATGCATCATCCACATCTCACATCCTCCCTCCCATCATTATATGTCTCTCTCTTCATAGAGTCCAGATTCTAAATTCTCAAATTATTTGTTCAGCATAAAGATTGAATAAGTATGTTGAAAGGACACAATATTGCACAACTTTTCTGAATATAAAGTATGTAGGATCCCCTTTCTTTGTTGGAATGACTGCCTCGTGATCTATATATAGATTCTGCATTAGCATAAATGAAGTGTTTTGGAATTTCCATTTTTCATAATGTTACTCATAATTTGTTATGATGAACACAGTTGGATGCTTTTGTGTAGTCAGTAAAACACAAGAAGCTTTCTGATATTCTCTGCATTCAGCCTGATCCATCTGACTTCAGTAATAATATCCCTCATTTCACATCCTCTTCTGAGCATGGTTTGAATTACTGGAAGTTCTCTGTGTATGTACTACTACAACCACTTTTTATTAATCTTCAGCAAAATATTGCTTACATATTGCAAATATGCTGTGAGAACCATTTCTGACTTCCCCTGATTCACAGCGTGGGAAAGAGAATCAAACTCAAAATTAGTCCAAGGCCAATTCCTATGGAGTGACATCATAAATGCTTCCACCCTATAACCTTCTTTACCCTATTCTGACATTAACTAAATTACCTCAGCACTCTCTGTTCCACATTTGGATTCAATAATCGATTCAATGGCCATGCAGAACTCATAACACTATTAATGATTATGGGTTTATTAAGAAGGGTATAATTCAGGATCAAAACCAACTCAAGACACAGTGTTCTCCAGTCAGGTATGCCTCTTGTCTGCCATACTGCAAACAAAACATAAACATGCTGCCTCATTCTTGTCTTCAACCTCTCAACCATGTGTCTCCTTAGCCTCTGCCTCAGTTCATGGACCTAGAGCCTTCAGCTGGTGTGTCTTTCCAAGTCACCACCTCTGCCATTGCCGTTTTTCTAGATAGGGAATGTCATGCTCCACGCATGCTCTTCCTTCTTCCTGGTCCTGGGATCTTCCCTGCCTGCTCTGAGGTGGCTGCTTTTAAATCTAGATGTATGGCAAAACAAATCAACCCCAGCCATTGAGTCCTGCATGGCCCCACCCAATCATTTGGTGGGAATTAAGACACTGGATAGAAAAGTCGTACCCAGTATATGCAAGGTACTCATAATGGTTCGGGTTTTGTGTCAACTTGACTAGGCCAGGATTCTCAGAGCTTTGGCAGTTGGGATGTGCTTATTCCCATGGTGATGAAACCTAATACAGGCAAAGGTTGTTCTGTGATGATCAGCTATCAGCAGCCAATCATACGAATGAATGATTTCTTAAAGACTATCTTCCACTAAGGACCTGGAGCTCTGCAATTGTAAGCCATTTACTTAATAATAAACTTCTCTCTTTCTCTCTCTCTCTCTCTCTCTCTCTCTCTCTCTCTCTCTCTCTCTCCACACACACATATATATGTATATGCACACAGTATCCTGGTGTTGCACTATAGGTTAAGCACTGGACCAAAAGGTCAGTTTGCTGCACAAGGTCGATGGTTCAAACTCAGCAGCCACTCCTTGGAAACCTTATACAAGGTCACTATGAGTAGGAACAGACTCACTGGCACATAATAGCATATATATGGGAATCTTGGTGTGGCATTGTAGGATAAGCACTCGACCTCAAGGTTGGTTTGAACTGCAAAATTGGTGACTGAAACTCAGCAACCGCTCCTTAGAAACCCTATACAGGGTCGCTACAATTCAGAACTGACTCGATGGCACTTAACACAATCACCACCATATGTATGTATATACACACACACACACACATATATATATATATTTCTCTGTCTCTCTCTCACATGCACACACACACACAGGTTTTGTTTCTCTAGAAAATTTAGCCTAAGACACTGCTATATGCGTGATAATTTCTATTTTCAAAGTTCTCTTAAGAAAAGGCTCAAGTTTCATTTTCCTCTATTTTCAGTCACACACAATGTCTCTCACATACACAAAGTATAGTTTGCTAATCTCACTTCTCTGATTAAATGCTACAATTACCTACAGTAGCATTACCATGCCTTAGTAGAATACTATTCTTGTAAAATGTTAATATGTTTTTTATGAAAAATATTGATACTAAGATTACTTCTTCAGATATTTAGTAAATTGTATATAATAAAACTACTATGATTTTGCTGCAATAAATACTAGGAAATTGCTTTTCTGAGTAGAAAATATTTTTGGAATTCCATGGGAGAAAATTTTGTGTATAAACATGTATGTCCAATCTGCATTAATGACAGAGGAAGCAATGTCCTATTATGTATTGCCAATTTCATTATCTTCCACCAGTATCTTTCAGTTTGTCATACTGTAGATGTGTGTTGCTTAGATGAGGGAAGCTATGCTAGTGATACTTTAAATACTATTAGTGTCACCCATGTTAGACAGGTTTCAGCAGAACTTCTAGACTGAAACAAACTAAACAGAAGAGGACATGGAACTAAGGAGGTCATTGCTAAGGTCAGATGGATCTTGGCTGAAAGCAGAGAATACCAGAAAGATGTTTAATTGTGCTTTACTGACTTTTCACTGTGCAGATCATAACAGACTAAAGATAACATTGCAGAGAATGGGTATTCCAGAACACTTAATTGTGCTTATGCATCTAGACCAGGCAGCAGTCAACCAAAGAGAACACGGGGATGCTGAATGGTTCAAAATTAGGAAAGATGAGTGACAAGGCTGTATTCCTTTACCATACGTATTCAATCTGTATGTTGAGCAGTTAATCTGGAAAACTGGATTATACAAAGAAGAATGTGTCATCAGGGTTGGAGTAAGACTGATTACAATTTGTGATATGCAGATGGAGCCTTTTATTAAAGAGATGTAAGTCCTCTTGCTAGAAGCCACGAGGACTTAAAATACTTACTTATGAAGATCAAGGAATACAGTCTTCAGTATGGATTGAATCTCGCTGTAAAGAAAGCAAAAATCCTCACAACTTGATCAATAAATAACATCATTATAAATTATTAAAAAAATTGAAGTGGTCAAAACTTTCAATTTTCTTGGATCCACAATCAAAACTCATGGAAGAAACAGTCAAGAAATCAAACAATGTATTGTACTAGGCAAATCTGCTGCACAAGAACTTTCAAAGTATTAAAGAGCACAAATATCAGCTTGAGGACTAAGGTGTGCCATATACAAGCCATGGTATTTTCAGTAGCTTCATATGCATGTGAATATTGAACAGTGAATAAGGAAGACTGTAAAATAACTGATGTATCTGAATTATAGTATTGGGAAGAGTATTGAGAGTACCATGGACAGCCAGAAGAACAAATAAATCTGTGTTGGAAGACGTATAGCCAGAATGTTCCTTAGAAGCCAGGATGGCCAGACTTCGAGTCCCATACTTTGAACATATTATCAGGAGGGACAAGTTCCTGGAGAAGTACATTATGCTTGGTAAAGTGGAGATTCAGTGAAAAAATGGAAGACAATCAATGAGATAGATTGACACAGTGACAGCATCATTGTCCTCAAGCATAACAACAATTTAGAGGATGGTGTAGGTCCGGGCATTCTGTTGTGCATCGGGTTGCTATGATTCAGCACTTAACAACAGTTCTATATTCTAGTCAATTAGTCTCATAGCAATCGTGTAGGACAGAGTAAAATTGTCCATTTTTTGCTGTCAAGTGCCGTCGAGTCAGTTCTGACTCATAGTGACCCTGTATAGCGTTTCTGAGGAGGGACTGGTGAGCTTGAACGACTGACCTTGAGGCTCAAACTGACATTGCAGTCCAGCACATTAACCCGTGTTACCACACCAGGACTCACATTTAATCGTTGTTGTTGTTATTAGGTGCCATCGAGTCGGTACTGATTCATAGCAACCTTATGCACAGCAGAACGAAACACAGCAGAAATGAAACATTTAATTATTAGACCCACTCATTTGCAAATACGCTAAATTCATTTTCTTTCTACTGCCAATTTTTATTTGTCTCTTTCCATGTCTTAGCTGAATCCTCTATGGAAGCGAAATCACTGATGCTTAGTGATGGATAGATAGGTAGGTAGGTAGATAGACAGATAATCACTCATTCACAGCCATTGAGTCAATTCTGACTCATGATGGTGATGGTGGTTGTGTGTCATTGAGACAGTTCTGATTTATATCTTTATATCTACCCAAGGTTGTAAATGGAGTCCTGGTGTGACGCTGTGGGTTAATGCACCAGACTACAAAGCCATTTGAACTGCAAGCTCGGCAGTTCAAGCTCACCAGCTGCTCCTCGGAAACCCTATACAGGGTCGCTATGGGTTGGAATCGACTCAACGGCACTTAGCAACAACAACAAGGTTGTAAATATTTACAGAAGCAGAAGATCTCATCTTTCTCCCTTAGAATGGGTAGTGGGTTTAAACTACAAAGTTTGTTGCTAGCAATCCAGTGTTTATCCTACAGCACCACACTAAGATGTATTATGTATATAAACAGAGAGTTATGTCAAGGAAATGACACACACAAGTGTTGTTTCTGTTGTTATTAGGTGTCATCGAATTGGTACCTCACAGCTACTCAGTGACCCTATGCACAACAGAACAAAATATAAGGCTTCCTAAACTGTAATCTTTATACATAGAAGCACGTTGCCAAGCATAATTTCTTGTGGCACTGCCAAGCAATTAACCAATGTGCTGTCAGGTTTCAATTTGATGATACCTGAATATATCATATAAATTTTTTAAGATTTCAATATTCAATTTACATTACAAAAAAGATACAATTCAAATATTATTGTTTCTCAGAGAAAATAATTTGTCCTTAACATCTTTGTAAATATTTTCTGCTGTGTTTCAAGCATGAATTCGTCCTTTATTTTACTTTTTCTTCAATATACTCTGACTTTTTAAATATTTCATGATCAAATGAATTTTGACATATTTACTTACCTTTGAAATCTGAAGGCTCTTCGCTATTTGTTGTCCTACATGAACCATCAGGTTGCTCAGACTTTTACCTTCAATATCCCATTCTCTCATACCTCTATTACTTGACTCATGACACTCTCTCCATTTAGTACTGATGGGTTTCTTGATCTTCATGTGTAACTGGGTGCACAGTTATTTTTTCTATCATGTCAGTACACCACTGTTCTACTAGTCCTCTTGAATATAGCTAATACCTGTTGTTATTGTTAGGTGCTATTGACTTCTGATTCATAGTAAACCTATGCACAACAAAATGAATTACTACCATGCCCTGCGCCATCCTCACAATTGTTATGCCTGAGCCCATTTCTGCTGTCACTGTGTTTGCTGAATGAATAAATTGCATTAGTATTTGATCAGAATTCCAACTATAACTATTGAATTTAATTTGAATTAAAAAGTTATACTATATATTACTCAACCTGAATAAGAATTCAACAAAACGTTATTGTTGTTACTAGGTCATCAAGTGGATTTCAACTTATAGTGACCATATGCACAACAAAACGAAACACTGCCCAGTCCAGTTCCAGCCTCACAATTGTTGTTAAGTTTGAGGCCATTATTGTAACTGTGTCACTCTATCTCATTGGATGTCTTCTTTTTTGCTAACCCTCCACTTTACCAAGCATGCAGTCCTGCTCCAAGGACCTGTCCCTCTTGACAACATGTCCAAAGAAGAAAGGACTAAGTATAAGTATGCTCTTGTCTAAGACAGATTTGCATGTTCTGGAAGTTTCATGGTACTTTCAATATTCTTCTCCAACACCACAGTTCAGATGCATTGATTCTTCTAGGTTTTCCTTATTTATAATCAATCTTTCACTTACACATAAGATGATTGAAAATACAGTGGCTTGGGTCAGAAACACCTCAATCTGTCTAGTCTTAGAGCTTTGCTCTTCACCAGTGCCTTCAGTGTAGCTTAGACTTCTTCCTTAGATACCATCAGTTCTTCATTGTATGCTACCTCTTGAAATGGTTGAACTTCAGCCATTTCTTTCTGGTACAGTTACTTTGTGTATTCCCTCAGTCTTTTTTTTTTTTTTTTAATTGTGAATTGAGTGACAGTAAACAGACAAGATAATCAGCTTACTTTCAACCAGTCATATATTTTGTTTCATCTCAATGATTACATTCCTTCCCTTCAACAACAAGGAGCTCTGTTACAGTAGTGGTTACGAGTTGGGCTGCCTACCTCAGGCTCAGCAGTTTGAAATTACCAGCCAGTCCCTGGAAGAAGGATGAGGCTTTCTGCTCTTATAAAGATTTATAACCTCGGAAGCCCTACGCAGGGACCCTATGAGTCAGAAAAGACTCCATGGAACACAACCACCACCACCACCACCACCCTGCAACAGCAGTTATCTTACATCTACGTTGTGGCTTCTCTTTTCCATGTTGTTTTTCACAAATGAACAAAGCAAAAATATTTGATATATGCATACAAAACAAATAATATATATTCATTTTAATGTCAAAAGGACACATTTTGCTAGCCAGCCTCCTGCCTGCAGTCACACAGCCTTTCTCAGTCCACGGGACTAGAGTCCTCAGCTGCTCTATTTCTCTATGCCATCACCTCTGCCACTGTCTCTTCTGTCGCTGCTTTTCTGTGTAGGATCTCATGTTCCACTCATGCTCTTCCTGCTTGACAGTCCTGGGAGTCTCTGTTCCTGAAATGAAAGATTATCTACTCTCCCTTTTTTGTTACACATCTTCTACAATTACAGTTGTGACAATCACAAGTAAATAATAAAATCCTATCACTATCATACTAATCTCCTTTCACCAGATTCATCTGGAAAAGAGGAAACATATTCAATGGAGGTTCTACCTTGCCCCCTTATTCTGAAACTAACACACTCATGAAAGCTTGTAAGCCAGCTGCTTCATGCCTTTATTGCTCTCCCCTTTTTGATCAAATGTCAAAATTGCCCATTCCTATCAACCTGCAAGTTAATGCACTGAACTGCAAGGTCAGTTTGAACCAAAAGTTCAGGCTCACCATCCAGTCCACAGAAACCCTATACAGGGTCACTATGAGTTGGAACCAACTCGAAGACACTTTACAGTAACATCAACCCAGTTCACAGAGGAAACAAGCTTGATCCTTGATATGAAGAATCCTTCCATTTTGGTAGGAATTTTGAACAACTGCATCCATAAGCAAAGTTTCAGTTGATCAAATTGCAGTTATTTATGCTTGCTCACTGTATCAAACTTATTGGTCTGCATCTGGTCTCTTCTGGTCAGCTAGCCATCCAAGCTAGGTCAAATGGATACTATCTGCAAGTTTGGAAGTTCATGCATGCCTCCCCACATTCAGACCAGCTGGCCACTTCACTTACAGCTTTGTTCCCCATTGGCTAGTTCAGTGTTCACCTCCATATTCTTTTGATGCTTTCTACATCAGTCAATATTTTTGCCCCTAAAATCCTTCCATATTGCAACCTGAGGCTTGGATTTTTTAGTTCTGTTCTTAAAGTTTGAGGAATGCTGAGCATGTTCTGCCCTTTTATTTTCTAATTCCAGGACTTTGCACTTTTTTATTATACTTGACTCTGCCTACTCAAGCTGCCTTTTGGAGTTTCCCTCAAAATTCTTTTACTTCATCATTTCTTCTATTTGCTTTAGCTTATCTTCATCCGTTTTCATCTCTTCATCCAGTTCAGTCTCTTCTGACATCCATTTTGGTCTTTTCTTTCTTTCCTGTCTTTTATTATTACCATTATTATTATTTTTTTTTCTAGCATCTTTGTTAACCATTTGCTCTCCTATAGTTTTTTTTTTTTAATTGTCTTCCATATTACAAGTGCTAACATATGTATACATATTAACTTTCTTGTCTTTTTAATGACTTTTTTTGCTTTCTTCATGGATGATATTCTGGCCCTCAGCATTTAAGTCTTATGCATCAAATTTGTTCTTGGGATGGTCTCTAAATTCAGGTGCATGTACTCCAAAACAAAAATCCTATATAGTCACTACTGGACTATTAAACAACTTCAATATAAATGGAGAAAAAGATTGAAGTTGTCAAAGACTTCATTTTGCTCAGATCAACCATCAACACTTATGGAAGCAGCAGTCAAAAAGTTCAACAACATGTTGCATTAGGGAAATCTGCTGCACACGACCTCTTTAAAGTGTTGAAGAGCAAAAATGTCAGTTTGAGGACTAAGGTATGCCTGACCCAAGCCATGGAATTTTCAGTAACCTCATATGCATGTGAAAGTTGGACAGTGTTAGAGGAGAATATTTAAAGTACTATTACCTGCCAAAAGAACAAACCAAATATTGCTGGGAAAAGGAAAGCCAAAGTGATCCTTGGAAGACAGCATGGCCAGACTTTGTCTCTCATCCTTTGGACTCAGGAGGGACCAGTTCCTTGGGAAGGATACCATGTTTGGCAAAGAGGAGGAATGGAGAAAAACAGGAAGACTGCCATAAGATGAATTGACACAGTGGCAGCAGCAATGTGCTCAAACATAATGATTATGAGATTGGCACAGGACCAGACAGTGTTTAGTTCTGTTGTACATAGAATTGCTCTGAGTTTGTACTGACTCAATGGCACATAAGCACAACAATACTCCAGATTATATTTTGGTTCTTGCAAAATTCTATCATGCAAGTTTAGCACCATTTTTATCACCAAGGGCATATTTTCTGCTCCTTTATCTTTGTTTCTAACTTTCACATTCAAATCACCAGTAATTATTAATGCATCTTGATTGCATATTTGATCAATTTCAGATTGAATAAGTTGGCAACATTTTTTATTTCGACATCACTTACTTTAGTGGCTGGTGTGTAAATTGGAATAATAGTGGTATTAATTGGTCTTCCTTGTAGATGTATTAATATTATCCAATCACCAGCATTGTACTTCAAGATAGATCTTGAAAAGTTCTTGATCATGATGAATGTAATGGAATTTCTCTTCAATCTGTCATCCCTGGCATAGTTTGTACCCACAGAAGAAATACATCACAGATTGACAGTCTGCTTCCCTAAAGATTATGGCCTGGGTCCACAGGGGAGATTTGCTAGGGAGCTCTGGTAATGTAGTGGTTACAAATCGGGCTGTGAACCTCAAGGTCAGCAGTTCAAAACTAAAAGCTGTTCCATGAGAGAAAGATGAGGCTTTCTGCTTCTGTGAAGATTTACAGCCTGGGAAACCCTGTACAGGGTCGTTATAAGTCAGAACTGACTTGACAGCACTTAACAACAACAACTCATTCTTAAATCTAATGATATTGTAATTTTATGAAAAAAGGATTCTTTGGACATAGTTCCTTTGGACATAGACAACATGCATCACAACAGAATAATTCTAAATTTAAATATTCTAAGAATGCCTCCTCAATGTCCTTAAATATATAAACTAATTAGGGTTAAATGTGCCATAATTGTGCCATAATTTTTGCTGTTGGGAAAAAATCAGAACAAAGACAACTAGATAACATATTGTATTCGATCTTATCTTCAAAAATATTCAACATATATTCACAGAGCTCCTTTTACATGCCAGGAACTGTATCATGTATTTGATATGATAAGAAAAAGAGCTAATACTTCTACCTTCAGGAAACTTTGTGGGAGATTCAGCCAGTAAACAAATATGCACACACTTACAAATTAATTATGTTTTGCAGAAAGAAGAATTTCTGTGAGATAAGTAAACATAATACAGTTTATGCTAAATTGTTTGGTAGGAACATGGTCTAGATTTTTACCAGTCACATACCATCTACTATGTGCTAGCTACACAACATTTAGCTCTTCAAGCCACATTTGAGTTTCTTTTGGTTTCATACCATTTAAGAAAAGTTGATGTTTGGAAATGTTTATATCAACACAAGTAATAAATATATAATACAGTCGAATTATCTTTCAGTGGCGGCATCTTGCTGTGGTGTGGAACAGGCTTCTTAAGGTCTTCTGTATTAAATGGATTAGAAAGAAAAGCCTACTTGCCTTCTGAATACCAGCCAATGCATCACAATAGTATGATCCACAACTAATAGGAAAGGTACAGGATGGGCAATGTCTTAGTTATCTAATGCTACTATAACAGAAATAACACAAATAGATGCCTTTAGCAACTAGAAATTTATTCTTATAGCTTAGGAGTCTAGAAGTTCAAATTCAGAGTGCTAGCTCTGAAGGAAGGCTTTCTCTGTGCTGGCTATGAGGAAAGGTCCTTGTCTCCTTTCAGCATCATTCTTTGGAAGTCTCCATACATCTTGGCATCTATCTTCCCCTGGATCTAGAAGCTCATGGTGCATGGACCCAGGTCCATAGGATGAATTCCATTTCCTCTTCTGTCTTGGTAGTATTAGGTCTGCTACTTCTGTAAACATCTTTTTCTAGTGAGTGCAATCCACCCATGTTTTCAGTTAACAGCTGAATAAACAGCTGAGTACTTTTACTGCTGTATAACTAGGGCTCATTACATGGGCGTAGAATGTCTTGTTTTATAATCTTGTTGAATGCAATGTAGTGCTACAATCACTTATATTTTTGCCCTGATACATAGGAGCAAACAAAAATTTTCTCCATTTCACTACATTAATTGACTGGTAGTCAGATGGAGAAAATTTTCAGAAAGTAATATATAAACACCTCAGTTTGCACATTTTTCATGTAATTCAATTCCAGTAAGTGAATGAAACACTTTCCTTAGAAAAGTGTAAAATTTTGAAGTGGTTTTTTGTTGTTGTTGTTGTTGTCGTTGATTTTTTTTTATTTATCAGAAATTTAAGTAATAGGACCACAGCTACCACACTGAATTAGGTTATAAAATAAATTAGACAGTATATATATATATATATAGAGAGAGAGAGAGAGAGAGAGAACAGGACAGGCATGTTATAATAAAAATCTCTGAGATAGATAAGTCACTCCTTTCTCTGCATTTTAAAGAGCTGAACTTTGCTCAGTTCTTTAATTGCTCTTAGAATATGTCTTTTTTTTTTTTTTTCCAGTTTTATGGTTGTTATTACAAAGACTAATATTTTACTATGCATCACTGGTTGTGTCTAAGTAAGTGCCTGGACATATACAGGGGGAAAAAAACACAACATATTAAAACAGTATCTTTGAAGATAACCAGAAGAGAGAAGTGGTTATCTTTATCAAAACTTCAATCAAGGGCTTTTATGTCCAAAGTGTATTATATCTCCAATGTACTAAATAACAATAGTTGTTCTTTAGTGCTCACACATAATTAGCTATTTCCCTTCTGATGTGCTGAGCAAGGTGACTTAAGCTCCAAGGGTCACCTTTCATTCAAAAACATTCTTGGCTACATGTTTGCTAAAGCTATTAACTCACAGCAAACAAAAGCTGTGCTTTTGTATAAATGTACAAAGCCTTGAAAAAGCTTTCAGTTTGGACAGTCACAATTGAGTTATTTGTATAGATATAAACATTCGCCAATGACCACCCATCTCACTCTGTAGCATAATGCCAATTAGTTTAAAGGTTGTTAAATCTAGGTAGCAAGTATGTTATTAGCAGCTTTTATGATTGTACTTTCATTATTGTTTGCCAAAAATGTGCTCAAAATTCAATGGGATGATAATTTTGATGTGAGATTCTGATACACAGAATACTAGTGAAACACTCAAAACAGAAGAAAGTGAAAGGACATTTGGCAAAAGCTAGAAGAGGGTCTTTAAAAAAAAAAATTTAAATTCCCTAATCTCACGTTCTATATTATCAGATAACATTCACTTTTGCTCTAGGAATGACAGATAAAGATATGAAATCTTTCACTTTTCTACAATCAGATCAGCAAATACACTGACATGTACTTCTTACTTTTCTTTTTTTTTACTGTTGTTACAATAAATGAAGAATCTTGTCTTAAGGCTGGGATCTCATCTCCCACTTAGTTTTAACAAGATTAGCCACCCTGATTATTGTATGTATAGCATACTTCATTTTTTTTTTTTTTTTACAGAAATTTTCAAATTTGGTATACTTTTTCATACTTGTCCTTCCACCACCACCACCACCACCACCCCGCCTTCCATTTAGACTTAGCTTTATAAAGGCCAATACCCTGTACAGTCTGCATTGTGTCCACTAGAACATATGGCCTGACAGTTTGTGGGTACTCAGTTTTTTTGAAAAATAAATAATTATAAGAGGTGGTTACTGTGACTTCAGAGATTAAAAGTTACTTTGCTAATAAAGTTTAGTGTTGTAAAAGTTAAATTAAATTGTGTAAAATACTTAAAGCAGTGTTCTAAAAACATTAGCTAATATGAGTAAATCTGTGGAATAATTAATTAAATGTAAGGAAATTAGATATAAGGCAGCAATTTGAGAAATAATTTATAAACAATAAAACATAAGAACTAATAAACTAATATTTTTACACTATCCTAGCACTTAGATGGGCCAAAAATATCTTAGTTTATTTCCAACTGTTAAATTGTAACTTTGCTATTTGAATTATTATAAAGCTTTAAAAATAATTTATGCTTTTAAAGATGATGAAAACTAGATAGAACTTTCCAATAGTAAAGTCTGTTGTTATATGAAGGCAGAAATGAATGGGACCTTCTTAACTTTCTAGGAATGTAAACAAATCAATGTAGTCCTATAAGAGATGTATAGCATTTGCTATTGAAATCCGATGAATGGAGAAATTATTTGGGACTCAAAAGTTTGGGAAAAATCAATTTACCAACTTGTAAATGAAATTTTAGGCAGAAGATAGAATAAATAGATATTTAAAAATAAATAAGCACTTGGAATGTTTGAGAAATGGCAATTATGTGGAGTACATACTGTTTGAAAGGAATAAAGAAGGAAAGGGCAATTATTTTGGGTATTTAGGCCAGAAAGTGAGGTTGAGGACCATAGTCATATTTGCTTGAATCTGGCAGGAATATGTTGTAGGCAGGGGTAAAAAAAAAAACTTAACAAAACAAAACAAAATGCAAACTGCTCTAACAAATTTAAGAGTTTATTAAACAGAACACAAGCTTGTAGTAAAAAAATCCCAAGATCTTGTCAACATAGATAAAATCCAGGGATCAGGAAGTCATTGTTGGAGTCACCATAAATGATTTTTTAATGCTTATGAGGCTGACAACACTGATACAAAAAACGAATCATCCTTATTTTCATGCAAGAAATCCAAAATTACACCAGGGAAACAGAAATATGAAAAATCAATAATGATTGTCTTCTCTTCCTGAGCTGCCTCTTGCTCTTTTGTTCAATACATTTCCCAGTGTCTATCTGTGGGCATGGCATATATTTAGGAAATGAGACTACTTGGGAAGGCCTTAACATCTAAGTAAAGTACATAAAATTTAATGTTGATGGAAAGACAGAATAATCCTTATTTCTTAAATTAAGACAAAGCAAAGTAGTGAGAGTCCTTTAGGGAAACTACTGCTAAATTAGTAGATGAGTTAATGTGGAACAACTTGAAGGAAATTATATCTATCAAGTTTGGAAATGACAAGAACTGATAAGATTGTGTGTGTTTGAATGGTGGTTGTTAAAACCAAAAGGGAATCTGCTGTTTCTTCAATACACATTTAGAATACTATGTTCAGCATTCACTAGGTGTTTGTTATTAAGTGCAGTCAAGTAGGTGTTTGTTATTAAGTGCAGTCAAGTTGGTTCTGGAGTTCTGCTGTGGCTCTGTGGGTAAATGCGCCAGACTGCAAAGCTGTCTGAACTGCAAGTTCAGTGGTTCAAGCTCACCAGCTACTTCTTGGAAACCCTAAACAGAGTTGCTATAGATTGGAATCGAATCGACAGCACTTAACAACAACTATATCTATATCAATATCTATCTATCTATCTATCTATCTATCTATCTATCTATCTATCTATCTATAAAATGCCAGAAAATGAGCCTGCTGTGTGATCATGCATATAGGTTTCTAATTTATAGGAGGTCCCAGTCATCTATTTTTTATTCTACTGCTTGTGTGTTTTGTGTAATATTTGATAGTGCCTGTAGGCCATGTATTACAGCACCTATGTTTGTCACCAGAGTCAGAAAACTAAAAGGGAAGAACATGTTCAGCATTTCTCAAGCTGAGGGAACTGAAGATTCATGTGAGACAACATGAAGAGGCATATCCTGTGGATGACTGGAATTCCAGAAAAAGAAGAGACAAAGAAAACCACAGAAAATATAGAAGAAGAGTTGCTGGGAAAAAAAGCACTCAATCCATTTTTCTATCCGTTCCTCTGGAGCTCAGAGTTCAAGGACTGTTCTCTACATCTGTCTCATCTGATTTCCTGTACCTTTACTGCAGAAAGTCAATACAGCATTCCTTCCTAGCTTGCCATCTTGCCCCATCTTGCCCCATTTCTTCCCATTTCCCCCTTTCTATCTCAGCCCTGCTTAATTTGTTTACCGTGACTGCCACATTATGGAAACTGCCTTTGTCAATATCACCAGTGATGTCTGTGTTGTCATACCCCAAAACAATTATTTGGACCTATATTATTTATAGGTAGAAGATCATAGAAGAATTGATCCATTCGAGTTATGGTGTTGGAGGAGAATATTAAAAGTACCATGGACTGCCAAAAGAACAAACAAATCTGTTGGTAGAAGTACAGCCAGAATGTTCCTTAGTAGCTAGGATGGTGAGACTTTGTTTCTTGCATCTTGTACATATTACCAGAACAGACCAATCCCTGGAGAAGAACATCATGCTTGGTACAGTGGAGGGTCAAATGAGAGAAATATCCCTTATGAGATGGATTAGCATAGTGATAGTGGGAATGGGCTCAAGAATAGCAATAACTGTGAGGTTTGGCCATTACCAGGTCAGGTAGTGTTTCATTCTGTTTTACACTTTCAGTAAATGCCTTCTCATTAAATCACTTTACTTTCTTGGGTTCCAGGTGATCAGATTTTTTTGGTTCTATCTTAATCAATGACGCTTCCATTTCAATCACATCTGACTCCTCTTTCCCAACAAATAAATATTTGAATGCCATAATGCTCAGTGATAGGTTTCTTTCTTAATTTTTAACCATACAGTAGGTAATTTTATCTAATTTTATGGCTTTAGAGAGCATCTTTACATTGTTGTTGTTATGTGCCGTCGAGTCGGTTCCGACCCATAGCGACCCTGTACGGCACTTAACAACAACAACAACAATTTATCTTTACATAGTGATTTAAATTTTCCAGCTCTGATTTCTATAAGGGCATTCACATTCACACTGGGATCATCTGCATGCCTGGTTAATATCTTCACTTGAAAAATATAGTAAAAAGTATTAACTTAAAATATTGCAAATAAAACACATCACGAGTCCTTTAAAAAATAAGTGAAGGAACTAAGTATTCTAAAAAAAAAAACCAAAAGACAACCACTTAATTTTAGAGGATAGATTTCAGCATATCTTCCAAGCTAAAGACAGACAGAGGAGAAGAGAAAAAAATAGATGATCCTTTTCTGAGGGATTATCCATTGATGACTAATAGCAAAGGATTGTCTGATATAGTATAGGAAAATGAGCTTGTCAGATTGGGAGTTACTCAAAATATGATCTTGATGATGCAGATGGAACAAATTTTCCAGTACATTCATTTTCTGATTGGGCACAATGAAAAATGAGAAAACACAGCTGTGAATATCTATTAATAATTAGAACATGGAATATGTGAAGTATGAATCTAGGAAAATTTAAGGTTGTCAAAAATGAAAT
>NW_006408609.1:2969986-2971916 GCF_000296735.1 Chrysochloris asiatica | reverse complement strand
TTGTTGTTGTTGTTGTTAGGTTCCATCGAGTCAGTTCAAACTCATAGCGACCCTATGCATAACAGAATGAAACACTGCCTGATCCTGGGCTCATCACTGGAGAAGACAAAGTATTGCAATTAAATGTCCAGAGACCTGGTGATAGTAAACCAAAAGGGAAGAACGTGCATGCCTTGACTTGCAATATTGTTCTAGTCTACTAGCACAATATTGAATGATGCAGGGAGCATCAAAAGAAGATGGAAGGAATATATACAAAGTCACTACACTAAAAAGAATTTACGGGTATTCAACCAATTCAACAACTCCTGGTTTGAAGAAAGAAATCCAAACTTCATTGAATTCATTAGAGAAAAAGAAACTTCAAGAACTGATGAAATACAATTAAAATAATTTTACAAATTGATGCAGAGCTACAAGCACTCATTAGTTTATACCAGTAAATTTGAATGACAGGTACTTGGCCAACAACTGGAAAAGATCCAAATTTGTGCTCATTCTGAAAAAGGTGACCCAACAGAATTTGGAAATTATCAAAGAATATTATTAATATCACATGCAAATGAAATTTTACTGAAGACAATTAAAAAATAGTTGTAACAGTACTTAGACAGGAGCTGCCAGAAACTTAAGCAGAATTCACAAGATGTAGAATGAGGGATAGTATTGCTGAATAAGATGAATCTTGTCTGAAAACAGTGAATACCAGAAAGATATTTACCTGTGTTTTATTGACTTTGCAAAGGTGTTAATAGCTCATAACAAACCAATTAGGGTCAACATTGTGAAGAATGGGAGTGCTAGAAAACTTAATTGTGCTTATGAGGAACCTGTACATTGATGAAGAGGCAGTCATTTAAAGACAAAAAAGGGGTATTGAATGGTCTAAAATCAGGAAAGGTGTGCTCCAGCGTTGTATACATTCACAATGCTTATTCAATATTTATGCTGAGGAAATAATCCAAGAAGCTGGAGTATATGAAGAAGAATGAGGCACCGGGATTGGATGAAGGTTTATTAACCACCTACAATATGCAGATGATGTAATCTCACTTGTTGAACGAGAAGAAGACTTGAAACACGTATTGATAAAGATCAAAGATTAGAGTCTTCAATATGAATTAAAGCTCAATGTAAAGAAAGTAAACAAATCCTCACAAGTAGACCCATAGACAGCTCATGATAAATGGAGAAAAGAATGACGTTGTCAAGGATTTCATTTTACTTGGATCCGTAATCAATACTCATGGAAGTAGCAGTCAAGAAATCAAAGAGCGTATTTCATTGGACAAATATGCAGCAAAAAACCTCTGTAAAGTTTCGTATGTATTAAAGAAAAAGCAAAGCTGCCAGTTTGTGTGCCAGAATGTTTAAAGGAAAACCTGACCCAAGCCATGGTATTTTCAATTGCCTGATAATGTCTGCAAAAGCTGGGCTGTGAATACGGAATACTGGAGAAGAATTAAAGCCTTTGAATTATCATGTTTAAAGAGTACTGAGAGTACTCGGATCTGCTAGAAGAACAATCAAATCTGTGTTGGAAGAGGTACAGCCAGAATGCTCCTTATAAAAGAGGATGGCAAGAATTCATCTCACATACTTTGAAAAATGTTTTCAGGAGGGACCATTCCCTGGAGAAGGATATGCTTGGTAATGTAGAGGGTCAGAGAAAAAAAGGAAGACGCTTAATAAGATTGAATGTCACAGTGGCTACAACAATGGGCTCAAACATAGCAAGAGTTATAGAATGGTACAGGATTGGCAGTGTTTCTTTTTTTGTGCATGGGGTCACAATGAGTTGGCAGTGACTGAAGAGAATCTAACTATAGCAACAATGGAGGTTCTATCATTGTTGTTTTGATTCGCTGAACTGCTAACTTCAATGCTGGTCATTCAAACCCACCAATCTATACTCAGAAACCCTATAAAG
>NW_006408609.1:2964260-2969886 GCF_000296735.1 Chrysochloris asiatica | reverse complement strand
TTTGAATTGTTTCCAATGCTGTATCTATCTTACTTGATTGTTCCTGTAGCACTTTCAATTATGTTTTATAGTGTATTTATGACCTTAAGTTTGTCTCTGTTTTGATGGTCTTTATTGTTCTAGGTTGTACATTTAGGCTTTTGATCCATCTTGAGTTTGTTTTTGTATATGGTCAAGATATAGAATCTGTTTCATTCTTTTGAAAATGGATGTCCAGCTTTACAAGCACTTTTTGTCAAATAGACTATCTGTTACCCTTGTAGTAAACTTCAGTCCTTTTGTCAAAGATCGACTGTCCATAGATGGATGGATCGATTTACTTCTGCATTCACAATTCTGTTCCATGGGTCTGTGTATCTGCTGTACCAGTATTTAGCTGTTTTGACCATCATGATTGCTGTAGTAGGTTTTGGGATGAGGACGTTAGAGATCTTCCACTCTGTTTTTCTTTGGTTGATGTTGTTGTTTTTAAGTTTTATAGAATCTGACTCATAGCAACCCTGTTTGGGGTTTAAAAGGCTGATAAGTTTGAACCGCTAACCTTATGGTTTGAACAGACATTGTGGTCCAGTGCTTTATCCCACAGTGCCAAACCAGGAATCCAATATTTCTTTGGTAGTACTTAGTTGATCTGTGGTCTCTTTCCTTTCCATATAAAACTGGTGATAATTTCTCCATCTCTTAAAAAAAAAAACAACCTGTTAGAATCTGCCTCAAGATTTATTATATCTATAGATTGCTTTTAGTATTATTGGCAGTTTCACAATGTTAACTCTTCCTATCCATGATCTTGGTATGTTCTTCCATTCAAATAAAGCATTTTTGTGATATTCTCTAGTCTGTTAGGTTCATGTTGGGTAAGTAGCTTTACATCTCTGTCCTAGTTATTGAGAAAGGAGAAATGAAGAAAATAGGTCAAATCTCTTCATCTTTAAATAATTTAACATACCTTCTGCATACATCCCAATCCCTAGATCTTAGTTATATGATATGTCAACCTGCATGAGAGAATGGTGCATGTATATGTCAGGTAAACATGTACTTCTTAAACTTTATAAATTTCTATTACAAATAGGAAGAGAATGAATAATGGAAGACAATCAGTTCTTTTAAGAAAACTAACTGATAAAATTTTACTAAAAAATAGAAACTTGTTTTCAGTTTAGAAAATAATGGGTAGATAATGAAAAAAAGCATGGCTTTTGCATGTAATTTAGAAATCTATGAGTATATTATAAGATTTCTTGTTGATGGCATGACACATATCACAAAAGCTTCAGAACAATGTATATTAAAATTGTAGAAAATTGTATATTTCTTGCAGAGGAAAGACCAATTGATATAATAAATATAACAGATTAAATGTGTCAGAATCTAATGGTAAGAAATAGTAATACTATATTAAAATATTAGTACAAGAGTGTGTTTTGGGATATTTTGCTATTTCTCCTTAGAGAAATAGCTGTACACAGCTACCCAGAACCATTTTATCCCCAGATTCAGCTAACAAGAAATACAAAACAAAACTAGCCAGATAGTCACTAGAGTACTTAATGCCCAGACTTGATTTACAAAGTACAAATGCTCTGGATTTAGAACTAACCTCCATTTTCTTACTTCAAATTAAATTACTGATGTACCTGGCCTCTGATATTTGTTCACTCCAGACTTATGGTATTTCATTTTTACATTTGGAGCTGAAAAATATATAAATCTAATAGAAGCAATAATAACTAAGGTATCCAGTCTTAGGAGTCAAACACAAGTTTGGATTTAACCTTGACTCAAGGCCCTTTGATTGACATTTCCATTGCTAGAGTTAGTCCATGTCATTTCAAGATCTAACTAAATTTCATTTTGCCTTATCTGTAGGTTATCATTCTTGCAAGAATCATCTCATCCTGGCAGGATCTTGATTTAAAGCTTTAAACTCAGTGAGGCTCAAAGAGATTTTGCAAGGTCACAAACACTGTAAGTTTGTTTGGTAATACAAATCCTGAAGATAGAGTACCAGCGTATGCAAGGTCTCAGCAGTGGTTACACATGTCACCTTCTGCATTCTTACACTAAGGATGATTTTTAAAGTTGTCTGACTCACACTTTTCTTTCATGGTCTGATTTCATATTTCTTTGAAGAGTACATTCCTACTAAATTTGGATTCACTACAACTTGTTCATGCCAGGAATCACTTGCTAATAATGATAACAGTATCCAAAAATACTCTATTTGTACATTGGCTTTATTACATGCCCTCCTACCTCCTGTCAGATAGGTTGTTCCACCTAGAAAATATATTTTAGCCTCACAAATGATCACACTTCATATTGAAGCATATTGAAGATGCAATACAATTTGCCCATCACCAGTTTAGAGGCTGCACTGGAATATTGAGAATATTGACATGAAAGAAGTATGAATGCTGGAGTTTATAGTCAACTTTATTTCCTAGCATATATACGTTGTTGTTACATGCTTCTGTGTCAATTCCAACTCATAAAGACTCTGTACAGGGTTTCCAAGGAGCAGCTGGTGGGTTCAAACAGCTGCCTTTGTGGTTCACAGTCTGGTGCTTATCCTACAGCACCAGACCAAGACTCCTGCTTATAGATAGTTCACTGAACTATTTTTGCTTTAATGCATGATACATATATGCATGATAGTCTTTCCATTTCTTGATAGGTAATCTTGTATTTTATGCAAAGCTATTTGTAACTTACATCTATTTTGAAGCCTTAAAAATGATTAATTAAAAAAATAATTCCGTATTTCATATAATACAAATGAGAATAAATTTTACATGAATTATGTATACAAGCATATGCTACTTAAAGACTTTAATAATTTATCATGCTTTTTTGTTGTTTAACATAGACAGATATGATGAATAAGAGCACATTTTTTTCTTACTTTTATTTGAAATTGTAGTGTAGGTGAAAGTTTACAGAGAAAATTAGGTTTCCATTCAACAATTTATACACATTTATTTCGTATGTTTGTGGCAAATCTCTCAACGTAGCAGCACTCTTCCCTCTTCTTCCCTGTGCTCTCAGTATCCATTCATCCTTCTTACCTGCCTCTTACTGCCTCTGGGCTTTGTTTATGGGTAAAAGCTGCCCTTTTTATTTTGCATGTTTAATTGTTCAAGAAATATGTTCCCCAAGAGTGTTATTCACTTTATAGGCCTATCTGATGTTAGGCTATAAGGTAAACCCTGGGGTGGGTTCAGTTCTAGGTTTGAAAATTGTCTGAGAATCACTCACTCAGAAGCTCCACCAACCTCTATCAGACAAGTTGTTGTTGTTATTAAATGCCCTGGAGTTGGTTCCGACTCATAGCAACCCTGTGTAGAGTTTCTGAGGAGTGGCAGGTGAGTTTGAACCACTGACCTTACAGTTCAAACCCATCTTGAGGTCCAATGCTTATCCTACAGTGCCACACCAGGACTCCATCAGACAAGTAAGTCTGTTTTTTTTTGTTTTTTTTTTAAATGATTCTGAGTTTGTTCAACATCTTTTCTCTCATTCTTTTCAAGACCTTTTGTGGTCCTTATCAGTCTTTTTCTTCGCTCTTCTTTCCTCTGGATGGGGCTGCTCACTTGCTTTTAAGTTTCCAGTCACTATCCATTAAAATATAGAACACTGTCTTTCAGAATTACGTTATGGAAATTCACTTATCAGTCCTACAAGATGTGGTTGTAAGACCCCAAGTCCAGTGACTCATTCCCTCAAGATGTTAAAGTATGACTAAGAAGTTTTCATATCTTTGCCCCGTGTATAGCTATCTATATATATATATCACATTAAAATATGAATGTAGAAATATCCTTTACTAAACCTATGGCAAGGAGTCCTAATGTGGCACTGTGGGTTAATGCACTGGACTGCAAAGTCAGTTTGAACCACAAGGTAGGCAGTTCAAGCTCACCAGTTGCTCCTCAGAAACTCTATATAGGGTTGCTGTAAGTAAGAACCTACTCAACGACACTTAACCATAACAACAAACCTATGGCACTATAGGATAAACACCGAACTCTTAAGCACAAAGTCAGTGGTTCAAACCAACCAGCTGCTCCTTGGAAACCCTATACAGGGTTGCTATGAGTCAGAACTGATGCCACGGCACTTAACAACAACAACGAACATATATAATAGTGGATGAAATTCCATTCACCTATTCATACCTGCTTAGTTTGCATGTCTACCTATGTGTCCACTTGTTCTTTCGGATACTGCATAATTATGTATGTAATTGTATTTACTTTTTTTTTTTTTTTCTATTATTCTTGTGCACCTTTAAGTGTCTTCCTTTGTTTTCATGTTATTGTGCTGATCTCCAGGCTAGTGTATATTGCCTTTCCCTTCAGTTAAATTAATACTGGTCTATGAAATAGTTGGAGACCTGGTGTTGCACTATAGGATATGTACTAGACTGCAAGGTTGGCTTGAACCTCAAGGTCGGCAGTTTGAACTCACAACCATTCCTTGGAAACCTTATAGAGGGTCACTATGAGTTAGAATCAACTCAAAGGCACTTAACAACAACAACACTAAATAGTTAGTGATCTCTTCCTCCTCCCCTTCAGTCCCTGGTGATCATCAAATAATATTTCTTACTTTTTATAAATCTTTTCTTGATATTTTGTAGAAGTGTTCTCATGCAATAATGATCCCCTAGTGATTTACTCATCTCACTCAATAAAATGTCCACCAGATTTATGAAATAGTATGTAGATGCATCATTATTGTATAATAGAATAATGTCAGTGGTCTGGCTGCGAGCCTTGAGGAGAGGCGCCCTGTTTGAATGCTTTAAGGGAGAAGAGAAGGGAGCACGTGTCCATTCAGAGTGTTCCATTGTATATATTTATCATAGTTTATGTACCATTATTTATAAAATTGCATAGTATTCCATTGTGTATATTTATCATGGAATCTTGGTGTGGCACTGTGTGTTAATGTGCCAGATTGCAAATTCATTTGAACCGCAAGGTCAGCAGTTCAAGCTCACTAACTGCTCCTCAGAAATCCTATACAGGGTTGCTATGAGTCAGAACTGACTAAATGGCACTTAACAACAACAATAACATCCATTCATCTGTTGATGAGCACTTAAGTTGTTTGCCATTGTTAGAAATGTTGTGAGGAACATGAGTGTGCATATATCTGTTTGTGTCTGGGCTCTTATTTCTCCAGTGTGTATAAGTAGTAATGGGATTGCTGAATCAAATGGTATTTCTATTTCAAACTTTCTAAGGACATGCCGTACCATTTACATTGTGATTATAAAATTTTACAGTTCCACCAGCACAATATGAGAATTCTAATCTCTTCTGACCCTACCCAGTATTTCTAGTTATTATTACCACCACTCATCTGGATATATTTCCAGAAGGTGAACCACTCAAGTTGGAAGGCACTAAAGATAGAAACAGCTGACTTCTCACAGTAGAGTCAACTGTAATGATGTGGAAGGAGCAAAACTTTTGGCATTTTCATATTTAGATGAGATAAGACTCAAAATGAGAATAAGCAGTTACAAACACCCATAAATGATCTCAATGTGTAATGTATGAAGTTTGATCTAGGAATATTGAAAGTCATTGAAAATGAAATAGGGTAAATAAGT
>NW_006408609.1:2953100-2958835 GCF_000296735.1 Chrysochloris asiatica | reverse complement strand
GGAATACTGGAGAAGAATTAAAGCCTTTGAATTATCATGTTTAAAGAGTACTGAGAGTACTCGGATCTGCTAGAAGAACAATCAAATCTGTGTTGGAAGAGGTACAGCCAGAATGCTCCTTATAAAAGAGGATGGCAAGAATTCATCTCACATACTTTGAAAAATGTTTTCAGGAGGGACCATTCCCTGGAGAAGGATATGCTTGGTAATGTAGAGGGTCAGAGAAAAAAAGGAAGACGCTTAATAAGATTGAATGTCACAGTGGCTACAACAATGGGCTCAAACATAGCAAGAGTTATAGAATGGTACAGGATTGGCAGTGTTTCTTTTTTTGTGCATGGGGTCACAATGAGTTGGCAGTGACTGAAGAGAATCTAACTATAGCAACAATGGAGGTTCTATCATTGTTGTTTTGATTCGCTGAACTGCTAACTTCAATGCTGGTCATTCAAACCCACCAATCTATACTCAGAAACCCTATAAAGGCTCACTGTGAGTTGAAATTCATTCAGTGTTACAACTAGTAGCAAATATTTCCTATGTATTTGTTGGCTGCCTGAATGTATTAGTTGGTTAAGTGACTATTTATGCATTCTATTTTTTAATTGAATTTTTTTGTCTTTGTTGTTGAAATGTTAGAGAATAGACCCTTATCAAATATGCAATTGCCAAAAAAATGTTTGCCAGTCTTTAGAACGTCTTTTTCCTCTTTTGGAGAAGTCTTTTGCTTAAAAATACATTTTGACCAAACAACTATGGGTCAATACTAGAATGTTTAAATGAAAATAAGTAATATGAATTGATAAGTATAGATTACAATTATTATACACAATAGCTGTGTGTTCTTATAACTTAATTTTTGTAGGTAATTTAATATTATTTTGAACAGTTCTGAACTAGTATTTGGCCATCTAAATAACAAGATGAGAGCACAGGGAAATAATCTCAAGTTTGAAACTATTGGGTAACAGAAAAAATAAATCCCTTTCCTTAAGTTTGTAATTTCTCCATACAGAGCCCTGGTAGGACAATGATTAAGTGCTAGGCTGTTATTTGAAATATTGGTTATCTGAACTCACCCAGCATCTTTGTTGGAGAAAGATGTAGCAATCTGCTTCTGTAAAGATTAGAGACATGAAAACTGTCATGTGGGTTCACTACAAATTGGGATAGACTTGACCTCACACAACAAGAATTTCCCTATGCTTTAGTCACTTACTTTCTAATCAAGCTTCCCTCTCTCACCCGGTGCTCACATATATATGTACACTTTTATAAAAACTTTAATTTTAAAATTCACATTGCTATATGTTTGCCATAAGATTTTTTTTTTTATTATTAAAAAAAAAAATCAGAATGGACACAGACACACACAGAAGGGAGAGACAATGCAAAGAATCACCTACAAATCAAGGAATATCAAGAAATGTCTGGTATAACAGTTAAGGAAGGATCCTCTCTTAAAGCCAATGCCTTGATTTGGACTTGTAGCATCAAAAATTGTGAGAAAATAAATACCTGTTCTTTAGAGCCACCTCCTTTATGGGACTTTTGTTATGGTGGCAATAGGTAACTAAAACAATGTGGAACATTTCCTACAATGTGATTTTGCCCTGATATATTTTAGGGTATGAGGAGAGGACACCTGAGTCTCCTGCAATTTTTGTACCGGAACTAAGAAAAGAAAAGAAAAAAGTGCCCCAGAACCATCACACCCCCATGAAACAAACACACAAAAAATGAAGATGATTGGAAAAGAGAACTAGATGTGCAAGAAGAATGAATAGAAAAGACAGAGACTTGATAGTGTTTAAGTCTCCAGATCTAATTGTTCCTATTGTTCAGACTCATTGAATCTTTTGAGAAAATTCTCATATCTAACTTAAATTGCATTATGTCTTGTGTAACAGAAGTTCTTTGAAGCTCCTTGCAGGCCCTTTCACCTAACAACAACTGATTTGACTTTGGAACAAGAATTCCCTTCTTCCTAAGCACAACTGCCCAAAGTAATCTGCTCCCCTTCATTACTTTATGTGGTACAGTTTTTGAGGAACCACATTTTAAGCAAACTGCCACTGAACAACTTTGTGGTAGTTTTTATTATTGTTATTAGGTACTGTTGAATCTGATTCCAATTCATAACAACTCTGTGTATAATAGAATGAAATGCTGTCTGATCCAGCACCTTACTCACTATTATTGCTGTTTAATTTCATATTTCAGCCATTGTATAAATCCATCTTATTGAAGGTCTTCTTTTTTGTTGACTTTCTACTTTATTCAGCATGATGTCCATGTTGACAATATGTCTCACCATCCTCACTTTTAAGGAGCATTCTTGCTGTACTTCTTTCAAGACAGATTTGTTCACTATTCTGGAAGTCCATGGTATATTTAATGTCCCTTGTTATCACCATAATTTAAAAACATCAATTCTTCTTCTCTCACTTATTTGTGATTAAAAACACTATGGATTTGGGTCAGGCACACATTAGTCCTCAAAGTAACATCTTTGCACTTTAGACTTCACATAGGTCTTTTGCAGCACATTTGCCCAATGTATGACCTCTGTTTTCCTAATCGCCATTTCCATGGTCATTGTGGATCCAAGCAAAGTAAGTTATTAACAACTTCAATCTTTTCTCCTTTTATTGTGGTGTTGCTTATTGGTCCAATGGTGAGAATTTTTTTCATTTTGGAATCCACATTGAAGGCTATTTATTGTCTTTGAGCATCATCAGTAAGTGCTTCAAATCCTGTTCACTTTCAGTAAGCAAGTTTGTGCATCTGCATTCAAGGCTATAGTTTTTTGATCTTCATCATTAAGTGCTTGTCCTCTTTACTTTCAGCAAACAAGATTGTGTATCTGCATATTACAGGTTGTTACTGAATCTTTATTTAATACTGGTGCCAAACTCCTCTTTATATAGTTTAGCTTTTCAGATGCTTTGCTCAGCATACAGATTGAATACACGTGGTGAGATGATATAACACTGATACACGAAGTTCCTGATTTTAAATATGCATTATCCCCTTTGTTCTGTTTGAATGATTACCTCTTGGTGTATACACAGCTTACACATGACCGCAATTTGTTGTTAAGTACCTTGGAGTTGTTTCCGACTCATAGTGACCCTGCACAGGGTTTCTGAGGCTGTAAATCTTTACGGGAGCAGAAAGCTTCATCTCTCTCTCTCGCTCTCTCCCACGGAACGGCTGGTAGTTTCGTACAGTCAACCTTGAGGTTAGCAGCCCGATTCGTAACCACTACGCTGCCAGAGCTCCTTCATGACCGCAATTAAGTGTTCTGAAATTCCTTTTCTTTCCAATGTTAGCTGTAGTTTGCTATGATCCATGCAGTTGAACTACTTTGCGTAATCAACAAAACATCAGCGTTCCATCAGTTTCTCACTGTTCTGTCAGCGATGCTTTGTGTGTGGCTGTGATGCTGAAAGCTATGACACTACTATTTCAAATACCAGTATGGTCTTTCATTATGGACAGGTTTCAGTGGAGCATCCTGACTAAAACAAACTAGAAAGAATGACCTACTGATCCACAGTTTAAAAAATGATTAGTGAAAACAGGAAAACATATGAATAGCAGTGGAACATTGTCTGAACAGTTTTACCATCTTAGTATTCTTTCTGCTTCTTCAAAGAGCCTCTTCTTCCTGTATTCCTATTTTTGGGAAATTCAGTTTTTCCATTCTCCTAAAATAGAAAAAAGTGTTCATCCTCAATACTTCATGTCCTTTCCTCTTTTGAGCTCCAAATCTTAGGTACACTTTCTTTATTTATCCGGGAAGATTTTTATTACATATAACACACTCTTTCCCTAGACCATTTTAGCCACTTCTTATATCTTCAACTGAACTCCTGGTGTGACACTGTAGGATAAGCACTGGACTACAAACCACAGGTCAGCACTTCAAATCCACAAGCTGCTCCTCGGAAACCTCATATGGGGTTGTTATGAGTTGAAATCAACCTGTAGGCACTTACCAAAAACAACATATCTTCAGTTAATAATGACTTCTAAAGTGTAAATAGGACCCCTCTTTCTGACATCTACACATATATATAATTACAACTTATGTATCATCTAGATACCTCAAGGTTAATATGACTATAAATGAAATTGTATCCCCTTAAAATTTGCATCTTGTCCAAGATCTCTATTTTAGAAAGTACACAGTCTTTTATTCAAGAAAGAAAACCAGAAGTCACTTTTAGCCTTCTTTCACCCTCTGGCTGAGACTCATTCTCCAGTGTGCAGGAACCTGAAAAGACCTCAGCCACCACATTAACACTGTTGAGACTGAAATTTTCCCCAATGCTATGGTCACCAATACTACTGCCAACACTGTTTCTGGCATTTGCATAGTGATCACTATGAATGTCATGTCCCAAAAGTGTTGCTAACACCATTGGCATCAATGCTGGCAGTGCCTCACAGCATTAATAGAACAGTAGCCTTCTAACAACTGATTTTTAGTTTTTGTCCTAACCTAAGGATTCTAGCATGAGAAAATGAATTCTGGACTTGATAACAATCTCTGGGAAACAAACCATGCCCAGCATTACCTTTCTAGTCTGTGCTAATGTATACCAATAATCTTTTAATCATAGTTACCCATCTTGACCTTCTTTTATTTTTCTAGATTTCTTTGATCCTTCATGAAAACACACATTTGGATGCTGTTCACCAGTTCTCCAAATTATACCTGAATGCATGTGAACTGACAGGAAACAGCATAGTCTAATGTCATGATGACTATCACATGAGTACTTGATAGTTGGTGAATAGTTGGTGAATACATAAGAGAATGAATACTACAGATTCTTCTGTTAAGTTTCCTTTTTCCAAAATATTTCTGATTGTTTTCACAAGTTAACTCTTTCTTTTTTTACTCTAAAGAATTATTTTTAAAGAGTTTGGAGCATGTAAACTACAGGTGTCGTTTAGACTACAAAAATTGAAAATACAGAAAAATTATTTTGTCCATTTCCTGGAATGTGATAATTTCCTTCATTGTGCTATAACTAATATGTTAAAAGGAACAAAAAAGAAAAAAAGACAAGATACTATTCTCTCTATGGCAAGCCCTTTTATGTCCAGTGCCAAGGAATTGTCTGGTATAAAATAGATCGTTACTTACTCTTTGTAAAGGTATGATTATGCTGATAAAGCTTGACTTCTTGTAGCCTAGAATCTTAGAGACAAGGAACTCATGGCTCTGTCTTTGCAAAGGGAGTGGAAGATGGTGTTCATTTGCTCATGTTTCTTTAATGGACATTTAAGAAAATAATGTCATTGTTATTTAATATGTTAATTAAATGTCATCTATAAAAGGGAGCCCTGGTGGCACTGGTGGGCTGCAAACTACAAGGTTGTTGGTTCAAACCTACCAGCCATTCCAGAAAGATGAGGCTGTCAGCTTCGGTAAAGATTTACAGTCTCAGACACTCTATATAGGCTCACTATGAGTCAGAATCGACTCACTAGCAGTGGGTAGCAGTAGTACTATAACTACTAAAACCAGTTGCTACTGAGTTAATTCTGATTCATGGTGACCATGTGTTTTCAGAGTAGAACTATTACACTCCATAATGCTTTCATAATTGTGACCTTTCGGGAGCACATCACCAGGCCTTTATTCCAAGATGCTTCTACATATGTTTGAACAAAACTTTTCAGTTATTAGTTTTGTACCACCCAGGGACTATATTAAA
>NW_006408609.1:2945344-2952962 GCF_000296735.1 Chrysochloris asiatica | reverse complement strand
AAATGCTGTAAACAGTTGTTTTTTAATCCTCTGTTTTTTTTCTATTTTAAAAGCCTATATTTTCTGTAATATATCATCCAGCACTCCTAGTGAAATACAGATAAATTAAATTCACTGAGGGTGAAAAGATACAATACTACTTAATTAACACTATTTATTTGAGTAATGTGGTCTATCTACATCACAATTTCCTGAAATGCTTATTAAATATGCAGATTCCTCTGAGGGAAATGGGACCCAGGTCCATTTCCCACTAAAACCCAGGTAATCTGATGCACACTGAAATTTAAAAACTGCTAATTTAAAGGATTGACACAGATTGCATGTCTGCTAAACTGCTATAGAACTAATTATATGATTCTGGAAAGGATATTTTATGTTTACATTAACATTGAATACTTATGAACTATTTAGTGACAGTCAAGAAGAATTTTGTTGTAACTTCAAGTTATTATTGTTACTGTCTGTTTCTGACAGATGTCATGCTTATTCCTTTTCCTGAAGTCAAGATTTTAGTTTATGTGCCAGCTAAATCTTCTTCTGACATTGATAAATTTCAAGAAGTGATATTCGTAAAATGTCAAAATAAACATTTGGTTAAAATTGCCTGATGAGATCCAGATGAAATTAAAAAAAAAAAAAAAAAAGATATTTTTGCTTGTGTTACATACCAGATGTATGGCAGTGAAAAAAAGTATTTTGTTAATAACTATTAACTTCATTTTTTATAGGAAACTTTTTGTGTGAAATATAGAATGATGAATTTCCTTTTCTATGCACTAAACTCTTTCACACAGCCTTAACCAGGCTTCATTCTGCTAAGCATGCTCTTTCAGTCAAGCATCCTTTGTCCTGGTTTCTAAACTTTTGCATGTCAAGAAGCTTTAGACATTTAAAATTTCCTTTTTTTGTTGGAAATAGAGAACCCTATCCAACTCACATTTAGGATGTATGTAAACTGTACATCAAAACAGGAGCCCTTCAAGCTAAGCAACCCTTTTCCTTCTTGGTTGGATATCAGTGTATGTTCTAATGAACTCAGTCTCCTGGGGAGCATTTTAATAGTTTGTATTTTTTCTTTGTCCTCTCCTGATGACCATGTTTATGCTAAGTTTTGATACAGTATACTGGACTTGTGTAGTGATTAGCTTTCAAATGGACGAGTGCTTTTTCTGTTACTGAGTAAATTGTTTATTACCAGGCTCAGAAATGGAATCCATTGAATTAGAGCTTATAATAATCAAGACATATTCAAAATTCAAATACTAATTTAAACATCTAAGATGTTGTTGTTGTAAGTCAGTTCCGACTAATAGTGACTCTGTGTAAGGTTTCTGAGAAGTGGCTGGTGAGCCTGATCCATCAACCTTGCAGTTCAAACTGACCTTGCAGTCCAACACATTAACCCACAGTGCAACACTAGGAGGGTGTGAAAGTAAGCATCTTCAAAGTCACAGACTTGGCTAAACAAACCAAAGGGTAGGGGGGGATGTAAAAGAACTATCATAATTGATTATAGGCCAAGAAAAAAATGCGGTAGATACGCAAATATATGCTACATATAATGCCAAAGCAATATAGGATGATGGAATAAGTTTCCTTTTAGGTTTAACATGTTCATAAAATTATTGCTAAAGTTCAGACAAGAAACAAATGAAATAGTAAATATAACTGGTTGATAGATATTTTATTAGGGAATTACCTGATAACTTTAATTAGTAGTTTAATTCATTAATTCCAGACCAAGCTCAAGAATCACAATGACTTTGTAGTTGTTGTTAAGTACTGTAAAGTTGGTTCTGACTCCTAGTGACCCTGTATAGTGTTTCTGAGGAGTGGCTGGTGGGTTTGAACTTCCAACATTGTCATTAGCAGTCCAGTGCTTATCCTTCAGTGCCCTTAAATTATGTTATAGCATCTTAACATTATTAATATTATTAACAGTTAACATTATTAATAATTAACATTTAATATGGAAGCATTATAAAATATAAATTCTTTGCACAATTTAATGAAACCCTTTTACCTTTTCAGAGTAATTCATATCTATTCATAAGAACTTAACAGTATTCTGCTTTTAAATATTTAATAAGACGAGGTAGAACAAATAAGAATGGTGTGTCTTTGTTTAGGAGCTTTTAATGAACAATAATTCTATAGTTCAGTTGGGAATGCTGGTAGCACTGTAAGATAAGCACTGGACTGCCAATCACAAGGCAGTTCAAACTTACCAGCTGCTCCACAGGAATAAGACGAAGCTTTCTGCTCTAGTAAAGATTTACAGCCTTGGAAAACCTACACAGGTTCACTATGAGTCCGAATCGGTTCTAGGGCACGTAACAGCAACAACAGTTTATATACTTATTAGCTGTCTAATCGTAATTATGCTTCATTGCTCAGTCTATGGCTATATTAAATGATATATAAAAAAAAAAACAACTAATCTGACAATAGTGACAACCAGCTTGAATAAAACAGAGCAAAATTGATCTTTCAAAAATATCAGCTTGTTGACTAATAACCTATGAAGTTTGCAAATGATAAGAATTTTCATTGTTAGTCACATCTATAAGTGAAAAGGAAAGCAGAAGAAATGAGACTCTTAGTATTTTATTTAAAGAAATTTTTTTTTTTTGCTGTATTTATGGTCTACACAAATAGCATGAATATATTTTTAGCACAATTAACCAAATACCCTCGAGCCTACTTTTCTCTTCATGGCTTTAGGCTGATTAATGTGAAATTTAATTTGTGCTAATCTTCTCCAGGTTACTAAAGTGTGAAATATACTGTACATTGGATTTACCCTACATACAGTAGTATCAAATTAGTGTAAATATTTAGAAAATAATTTATTAAAAATTTCTAATTAAAAAATGAAGGAGAAATGTTCAGGTTGTAAAAACCATGCTAAACTTAAGGAGAGAATAAATATTAAAATATCTATCATGAAAAAATATACAGAGTAGACCAACTGAGATTGCAAATAATAAAGAGACTTGAAAATATATTTAGGAATTACAAAAGGGTTGCACTTAAAGTCACAGATAAAAATGATTTCTTTGTAAACTGGAACTGAAGTGGTGTGGAAAAGCCACCTGAATGTTGGCCCGGACCATCTCAGATAATAGCATCAAATCATGTAATTTCCTGGCATCAGAGAAGACTCAATTTAGAGCCTCTCTTTTGTGTATAAGGTCTTGACTGTCTCCTAGGTAGAAAAACATGGACTTTATATTTAGGGGATTCTATAAAAACCATTTAGGTGGCCAAGCTTGTTATATACCTGATCCATCTAAAAAGCATTAGTGGCACATATAAACAACTTTTAAATGCACAGTAGGTGGCAAGGAAAATAGGTGTGGTATACAATTTATATTCTAAATGTGCAAGGCTATTACATTGGAAGAAAATTCTACAAAACACTTAATGGATTAAACTTGAAAAGAAGTAATGATGTGAAAAAATATATAGGAGAGGAAGCAAATTGCATGCAATAAGGCAGAAAATAAAATTCAATGAGATTTAGGTTTGTAAAAACATAGTTATCTCAAAGAAGCCTCTCAAGCCTGCATTCTTTTCTAGAAACTCATACCACAGCTATATAAATGATGTAAGGTTTTAATCACAGGATCCTAGAAAATTAAAATGCATGTATCCATATGTATGTTTGTGCATATTTGTATGTACCTACACTATTTAGCTAAATGATATTGTATCTATGCCATTAAGCTAAATTATAGATTAGCTAAAATAGTTTAACCATATAACAGCACATAAAGTAAATGCAAAGCAAAGTCTATATTCGTTTAAAACAACGCATACTACTTCCTTTATTCCATGATGAGCTCAGTATATTGTGAAGTGAAATATATTAAATTCTTTTAATTCAAGAGTGCTATACAAATATAAGTTAGTATGAAATATAATGCTATTAGATGGACATGACAGAATAAATAATGTATTATGAAAATGATTTTTTTTTATTCATGTGACTATGTATTTGTGGAACAAATCAAAGTGTTACTCTTCTTATATGAAGATGGTGCTATAAAACCACTTTTAATATGATGAGTACTTTGAGTTATTCATTATGAAAGCTAATCAACATGGACAAAATGATGTATAGAAAAACATCTTAGAGTGCCACATTAACAATAACTTGTAAAAGGAAGATTTGTTGTTGAGTGCCCTCAAGTCAGTTCCAATTTACAGACACTCTTCAGAGGGTTATTTGTTGTTAGGTGCCATCGAGTTGGTACCACCTCATAGTGACCTTATGCACGGCAAAACGAAACACTGCCTGATCCTGGGCCAACCTCACTATTGTTGCCACACTTGAGTCCATCAATGCCAATACATCTCGTTGGGGGTCTTTCTCTTTTTCTCTGACCCTCCACCTTATCAAACATGATATCCTTCTCCAGTGACTGGTCCCTCCTGACAATATGTCTGAAGTATGGGAGATGAAGTTTGTCCATCCTGGCCTCCAAGAAGCACTCTGGCTGCATTTCTTCCAACATGGAGCCATTAGTTCTTTTGGCAGCCCATGATACTTTCAATATCCTCCTCCAACAACGTAACTCAAATGCATCAATTCTTCTACATTCTTCCTTATTTACTTTCCAGCTTTTGCATACATATGAGGTTAATGAAAATACCATGGCTTGGGTCAGGTGCACCTTAGTCCTCAAACTGATATCTTTACTCTTCAGCACTTTAAAAAGGTCTTGTGCAGCAGATTTGCCTAATGCAATACGTCGTTTGATTTCATAACTGCTACTTCCATGAGTGTTGATAGTTGATCCAAGAAGAATGAAGTCCTTGACAACTTCAAGGATGAGGGATATCAGTGTGGATGTCCGATGGATCTTGACTCAAAGCAGAGAATATCAGAAAGATATTTACCTGTGCTTTATTGACTATGCAAAGGCTTTCAATTGTGTGGATCATGACAAACTATGGGCAACATTGTGAAGTATGAGTATTCTGGAACACTTAATTGTGCTCATGAGGAATCTGTACATGGACCAAGAGGCAGTTGTTTGAACAGAACATGGGAACACTGAATGGTTTAAAATTAAGAAAGGTGTGCAACAAGGTTGTATTCTTTCACCATACTTATTCAACCTGTATGCTGAGCAAATAATCTGAGAAGTTGGGTTATATGAAGAAAAACATGTTATCAGGATTGGAGGAAGACTCATTAACAACCTGTGATATGCAGACGATACAACCTTGCTTGCTGAAAGTGAAGAGGACTTAAAACATTTACTGATGAAGACCAAAGAGCACAGCCTTTGGTATGGATTACATCTCAATGTAAAGAAAACAAAAATCCTCACCACTGGACCAATAAACAACATTCTTATCAATGAAGAAAAGATTGAAATTGTCAAGGACTTCATTCTTCTTGGATCAACTATCAACACTCACGGAAGCAGCAGTCAAGAAAACAAATGACGTATTGCATTAGGCAAATCTGCTGCACAAGACCTTTTTAAAGTGTTTGAAGAGAAAGATGTCAGCTTGAGGACTAAGGTGAGCCTAACCCAAGCCGTGGTGTTTCCAATAACCTCATATGCATGCAAAAGCTGGACAGTAAATAAGGAAGACCGTAGAAGAATTGATGCTTTTGAGTTATGGTGTTAGAGGAGAATATTGAAAGTGTCATGGGCTGCCAAAAGAACCAATAGATCCATTTTGGAAGAATTGCAGCCTGAGTGCTCCTTGGAGGCCAAGATGGCCAAACTTCGTCTATCATACTTCAGACATATTGTCAGGATGGGCCAGTCACTGGAGAAGGATATCTTGTTTGATAAAGTGGAGGGTCAGAGAAAAAGAGGAAGACCCCCAATTCAATGGACTGACCAAGTGGCACATTGATGCGCTCAAGTGTGGCAACAACAGTGAGTTTGGCCCAGGATCAGGCAATGTTTCCTTATGCTGTGCATAAGGTCGCTATGGGTTGGTACCGACTCGATGGCACCTAACAACAACAACATGAGAAAAAAGGATGGAGAGGCTCATATATCATCAGCCAAAACTAGTTTAGGGGCTGATTGTGGAACAGCCCATCAATTCCTGATATGCAAGTTCAGGCAAAAGTTAAGAAAATACAAACAATCTGCAAGAGCCAAAATCTAACCCTGAGTATTTCCCACCTTAATTTAAAGGCATTCAAAGACCAGAAGAGTTGTGAGGCAACATCAAGGACATCATAAATGAAAAAAGCAAAATTCCAATAAAAAGACAGGAAAGAAAAGACATATGGGGATATCAGAAGAGACTCTATAAAACTTGTTCCAAACTATACTGAAGTCACAAAGCTCCAGGAATTAACAGAATACCAGCTGAAATGTTTTAACATACAAATGCAGCACTGGAAGAGCTCACTAGTCTTTGAGAAGAAATTTGGAAGACAGTTTCCTGGCCAACCATATTTGTGCCCATTCTCAAGAAAAGTGATGTATCAAAATGCAGAAATGATCAAAAATAGCATTAATTTGATTTGCAAGTAAAATTTTATTGAAGGTTATTAAAAAATAGTTGCAGCAGTACAATGACAGGGTGCTGTCAGTAACTAAAGCTGGATTCAGAAGAGGATGTTGAATGGTTGGCATCAGATAAATCTTGATTGAAAGCAGAGAATGCCAGAAAGATGTCTACTTGTGTGTGTGTATATATATATTTTGTTGTTGTTGTTACTATGCAAAGGCATTATACTGCATGGATCATGAAAAATTATGGGTAACATTAGGAAGAATGGGAATTCCAGAACACTGTATTGTGTTCATGTGGACATGAACCAAGAATCTGGACATGAACCAAAAACCAGTCATTTGAACAAAATCTGGGATCCTGCATCGTTTAGAATCAGGAAAGGTATGTGTCAACCTGCTATATCCTTTCACCATATTATTCATTCTGCATGCTGAGCAAATATTCTGAGAAGCTGGATTATTTGAAGAAGAACACAGGGTCATTAACAACCTGCTATATGCATATTATACAACCTTGCTTTTTAAAATACAAGAGGATTTGAGGCACTTGTTGGTGAATATTGAAGAATACAGCCTTCGGTATGGATTACATCTCTACATAATGAAAACAAAAATCCTCACAGAACCAGTAAATAACATCATGGTAAAGATAGAAAAGATTGAAGTTTCCAAGAATTTCATTTTACCTGTAAGCACAATCAATGCTAACAGAAGCAGCAGTAAAGAAATGAATGGTGTATTTCACTGGGCACATCTGTTGCACAGGACCTCTTTAAAGTATTAAAGATCAAAGATAATACCTTCAGAACTAAGGTAGCCCTGATCCAAGTCATAGTATTTTTAATCACCTATTATGCCTGTGAAAACTGGACAATAGATAAGGTAGACTGGAGAAGAGTTTATACATTTGAATGTGGTGTCATTGAAGAATTCTGAAAGTACAAGGATTGCCAGAAGAACAAATACATTTCTCTTGAAGAAGGTGCAGCCATAATGGTCCATGAAAGTGAGTGAGAATAGTGAGACTTCATCTCACATACTTGGATATGTTGTCAGGAGGCACCAGTCACTGGAAAAGGACATCATGCTTGGTAAAGTAGAGGTCAGCAAAAAAA
>NW_006408609.1:2943839-2945099 GCF_000296735.1 Chrysochloris asiatica | reverse complement strand
GTTTTACAGGACAGAGCAATTTATCATTCAGTTCATTCTCATTTGTTTCCGCTCCTTGATTACTATCTCCACAAGTTAACATCACTTATCCCACTTCTTCCCTTTGTTTCCTATTTCTATTCATCCTTCTCTCCTAACCCTTCTGGATTTTGTCTTTGGGTAAATTTGATCTCAAATGGTTGATTAGTATGAGGTGTGCATACCTCCCTAATGCTATTGCTCCCTTTATAGACTTTATTGTTTAGTTGAAAATTGAGCCATGGAAGTGTGTTCATTTGAGATCTGAAGAGTGACTAATCATCATCATCTTAGGGATTCCACAAGTGTCCATTCTACCAGTAAGCCTGGCCATTTTTAGTTTTGTTCCACATTTTCTTACTATTTTACCCAGAAACTTCCAATGTGATTTCTTTCATAGCAGCTAGTAGTGGTAACTAGGCATCATCTAGTTCTTTTGGTTTCAAAATCCTGGAGACTAATGTTCACATGGTCCATTAATCCACTGAACTAATTGTTTCCATGTATCTTAAATTTATTGGAATGTAATTTTAGAACTGCTATTAAAATTGGATTTAGCAATCTCAGTCCTAGATTTTCATCCTAAATTAATAAAAGCATAATATACTTGTGTGAAGTGCATACACTAGGAAGATGTTTAGTGTAGCATTGTTCAAAATGATAAAAAGTAGGGGAAAAAGTCAAGTATCGATAGGAAAATGGTAGAATAAATTTATTTACACTGTTAGAATTTTATGCAGGCAGAAAAAAAAAAGTGTCAAGCTATGTCAGTTACATTGGAAAGATTTCTACTAAGGTTGTATGGGGTTCCAGGGAGTCAGCAATTATGAATATTTTTAAAAACTTGAATTGCTACTAGCATGTGTGCTTATATGAGCATGGTGAGAAATATAAAATATTTAATAATCTTCTACTATGTCCTATGTTTGAAAGGCATAATATTGACAGAAGATAAGAACAAGGATAGGAGTAAATAGACAAAATATAAAAGATTTAAAATATATATAATAACAGAATCAGCATTTTATACACACACACACGCAAATAAGATTATTCTCAGCTGGCTCAGCTGGACCATAACAATATAATTATAAATAGAGAAAGTATTGAAGTTAACAAGGATTTCATTTAGCTTGAGTTCACATACATTCATTGTTGTTGTTATTAGGTGCTATCGAGATGGTAACGTAGTGGTTACGAATCGGGCTGCGAATCTTAAGGTCAGCAGTTTGAAACTACCAG
>NW_006408609.1:2915836-2916880 GCF_000296735.1 Chrysochloris asiatica | reverse complement strand
AGAGAGAGAGAGAGAGAGCTATCATCTCACAACAGCATTCATTGTTTTTGTTGTTAGGTGCTATTTATTCAATACCAACTCATAGTGACTCGATGTACAACAGATCAAAACATTTCCTGGTCCTAGGCCAACCTCACAATTGTTGCTATGTCTGAACCCATTGTTGTTGCCACTGTGCCTCTCCATCTCACTGGGGGTCTTCCTCTTTTTTCTCTGATCCACCACTTTTTCTCTGACTCTCCAGCATTAATACCAAAGTTCAAAAAAACAGAAAGCAGCAAATACTGGCAAGAATGTGGAGAGACTAGGACCCTCCTATGTTGCTGGTGGAACTATGAAAGGATTCAACCACTGTGGAAAACAATATGGCACTGAAAATTGGCAATAGAAATACTGTACAACCCAGCAATTCCTCTACTCAGTATATATCCACAATAAATACAAGTCAGAAAATGAATATTTATATATATGCACAGTGATGTTCATCACAGCACTATTTACAATAGTAAAAATATGGAGAAAACATAAATGCCCATCAATGGGAGAATGGATAAATAAACTTTGGGCATACACACAATGGAATACTATGCAACAATAAAGAATAACAATGAAGCTGAAAACTATGACATAACATGAATGAACCTGGAGGTCATTATACTGAGTGAAAGAAATCAATCATAAAAGAACAAATAATGTATGAGCCTACTATTGTGAAAACTCAAGAAAAGATTTCCATACGTAAAAGAAATATTATTTTATAGTTACCAGAGGTGGAAGGAAAGGGATAGTAATTCACTGGCTAGCAGGTAGACACATGTTAACTGGGGAAGCAGCAACATACAAGAAGGGAAAAGGCAATATACAAGAAGAGGGAGGTTGCAGAAGAATGACTAAGATAGGTTAAGACACAGGGAGGTATGTAAGGGATAGAAGAGATAGAGGTAAATAGTGATAAAAACACAACCTTGGAACAGTAGTGTTCTATGTGTAGATACATGGAATGAGACACAGACTGAATGGGTAAGGGAAAAAAAGTATCTACGT
>NW_006408609.1:2912496-2914966 GCF_000296735.1 Chrysochloris asiatica | reverse complement strand
TAAAATCAAAAGGGCAACATTTCCCTAAGAACAAAGTTGAGAAGGGATGGGAAGGTGGGTAGAATGCAATTAGGAACCAAAGGGAGGAAATGGGATAACTGTTGTCGTGTGGAGGGGATGGAAATAATTGAGATGAAACAAAGTATGTGATTTATTGGAGCTGATTCAATGTGAAACTGATGATGTTGTCTCTAAACCTTCACTCACTTTACAATAAATAATTTAAAAATAATATCACTGTAGGATGCAAGCTGATGCTTTCAGAAAAGTCATGGTTTTGTTCTAAAATCACCCCATGATTCAGCAGAATTAATTTATCACAAAAAAATGAAACAAAGGTACAGTAATTTTCACATTAAATACTGCTTCCCGAAAATATTTACTTTACTTATCTACCACTATGTTTGTATATTTCTTCAGAGAAACTGGCATGTTAAAGCACTTTCTCAATAGCAGAAATTCTGGTCAAGACTACTTCATTGCAAAGTGAATAAGTAGGTTGATTAAGAATAATATTCTCTAACTACAACAGGTGTTTGATGACTTCATACTGTTTCCCAGATGTTATATCCTTCCATTACACTATTTTCCAAGAAGACACCCTGACCCATTCACCTCTCTTCTAATTTCCATCCATTAAATTTCCCTATGTCTTTTCCCTGTTTCTTGCACTCTAAATGTAACAATTGTGAATCTGACCAAGCATACCATGTTATTTTAAAAAGTCTTGCCCCTAAGTCTTTTCTGGAGAAAGGCAGAGTACAATTCTTTAAGATTACTAAACATAAGCAATGCAGATAAGCCATTTGATGCTTGTTTTCTCTCTGCTCTGGTAACACAGGTCTAAGGCAAAACCCTTGAATTCCATTCACAATCTATTGATTGTGTCTGAATGCTGCCCACTGTGGCAGGATATTCTACTTTCATCTCATTTCAAAGCCTTGTTAAGCAGATCAAAGATGGTGAACGTATGGAAAATAGTACAGCTGAAACAGCCGCTACTCTTTTAAGTCACAAGCAGATTGTGAAAAAACAAATATTAAGTAAAATTTTAATGGAGTCTTTGGGTAGTACAAATGACTAATGCTCTCTGCTAATAGAAAGGTTTGGGGTTCAAGTTCACCAATAGTTGCCTAAGAAAAAAACCTTGGAAATCTACTTTCCAAAAATTAGGCCTTACAACTTGGACATTGGTTATCCAAATTGGCGGTGGCTATAAAGGCAAGAAGTGACTGGCATACAAGCTTTCAAGAGGGAACCTAGATCCAGAGGGCATGGAGGAAGGTAGAATCTCCACTGAGTAGTATCCAATCTGTCTAGACAGGACTGATGAAAGGAAATGCGGATAGGTCTCTTCTGATAAGAGGGTGAATAATTGTTACCAGGACTGATTGTGAAGGTTGTAAATGTAAAAGTAGACATTTTGTGGCAAGGAGGGGAGTGATTAACTTTGCAGGCTAGGAGCAGAGGTCCCTGGAACCATGAAGGGAGAAGAGCGGAGAGCAGGACCCTACCCAGATAAGCAGCGATCCATGAGAAGGAGGCAGTGGAGAGATGGAGCAGCTGGGGACTCAGGACACAGGTAGGGAGAGGGCCTGTGTGCTAATGACGCGGGGAGGGGGGTGGGTAGCAGACTTGTAGGATGTACCCTTTCATTGATTGGTGATGCGTGGAGGGGATTGTAACCATGGCAATGGAATAATATATTATAGGATGAATGTAAAACTAATGTTCTTCCATGTAAACTATCACATAATTCACAATAAAACTTAAAAAAAAAGCAGATTTCTATTCTGACACACATTATTAATCATGAGTTAGAATCAACTTGATAACAACTGGTACTAGTTAAGGTGTTTGATAAGACTAAAGTTATCTTTATGTTTCAAAATTTTACACTAACATATTTACTGGGATTAAAAAGAGATAATTCTGAGCACAGTTTTTGTGATTTTTTTTTTTCAGCTCAAAACATATATCAAACATGTGGTTTGACTTTTTAGTTTTTGTGGTTCAAATCAATATTTTCTCCTAAAATCATATTTTAAGGGTAGAAAACACACATTGGTTTATATTATTTTTTATTGTCTATAGAGTGGAATTAACCCAACTAGACATGGCTGTTGAAAGACCACAAGGCTCACAATTCAAGCTCACCAGTTACACTTTGGAAACATGTTACAGGGTGGCTATAGGTCACAGCTTGAATAAGTATATTAAAAGAATATGCTAAGAAAATAATCCAAGAAGCTGGGTTATATGAAGAAAACCTGGCATCAAGATTGGAGGTAAGACACATTAACAACCTGCGATATGCAGATGATAACAACCTTGCTTGCTGAAAGTGAAGAAGACTTAAAATATTTACTGATGAAGATCAAAGACCACAGCCTTCAGTATGGATTGCATCTCAATGTAAAGAAAACAAAAATTCTTACTACTAGACCAATAAACAACATTCTGATCAACA
>NW_006408609.1:2911348-2912396 GCF_000296735.1 Chrysochloris asiatica | reverse complement strand
AAAGAGGAGGGTCCAGTAGTTGGAAAATTTGGACTTGGTGATAGAAATGATGCTGGAGAATGAATGATAGATTTCTGCAAGACAAATGATTTGCTTATTTCAAACATGAATATGGATAATGTTAAATTGGTTGATCAGGTAGCAGTCTTCCAAATTTCTTGGTGTAGATTAGTGAGTGCTTCCAATGCTATATCAGTTTGTTGAAACATTTAAATGGGTATTCCTTCAATACCTGAAGCTTTGTTTTTCACCATTGCCTTCTGTGAAGCTTAAACTTCTTCCTTAACTGCAATCAGTTCTTGATCATATGCTACGTCTTGAAATATTGGACATCACCAGTTATTTTGGGTCCAGTGACTCTGTGTATTTCTTCCGTGTTTCCTGTATCATTCAATATTTGCCCATGATGTTTTTGTTAATTGTGGTTGAGTCAGTTCTGACCCATAGCAACCTATGAAAACCCTTATAGGGTTTTTAAAATTAGGTTATTTGTCCTTTTCTTGTAAAGGTGTTGTAGGTTCCTATATATTTTAGAAATGAGTCCCTTGTTTGATGTGTCATTGCAAAAGATTTTTTCCCATTCTGTGAGCTCCTGTTTTACTCTTTTGATGAAGTCTTTTTGTGCACATAAGTTTTTAATGTTTAGTATGTCCCAATCATCTATTTTGTCTACTTTTGTTTGTATACTTTTCAAAATGTTTGGTAGTCTGTGTATGCCCTGAATTAGAGCCCCCACATTTGTCCATAGTTTTTCATTGATGGCCTTTGTAATTCTGGGATTCACATTTAGGCCTTTAATCCATGCTGAGTTGGTTTTTGCATAAGCCATCAGGTAGAGGTCTTGTTTCAGTCTTTTGCATGTAGCTTTCCAGTTCTGCCAGCACCATCTGTTGAAGAGACTATCTCCTCCCCATGCAATATACTTAGGCACTTAGTCAAAAATCAGTTGGCTGTATGTGGATGGGTTAATTTCTGGATTCTCAATTCTGTTCCATTGATCAATGTAGCTTTCATTGTACCAGTACCAAGCTGTTTTGACCACTGTAGC
>NW_006408609.1:2910125-2911106 GCF_000296735.1 Chrysochloris asiatica | reverse complement strand
CAACTGAGTTGATGGCACTTAACAATTTTCTGAGGAAGATGGATGCAGTTATGAACTTCAGTTAAATCACTGTTTACTCATTCTCAGTGGAATTGAAATCCCTTTTGTTTTTTCCTCATGAACTTCCTTGGAATAGGAGTTCAATGGATTGAATTTGAAGTTTTCAGTTTCGTTCTCAAAGCAGGTCAATTCCAAGGAAATACACATATTTCTTTTTTCTATTTCAACTTTTAGAACTTTTGGTCATAAAAATTATTTTTACTTGAAGTTTAAAAGTATTTTAATTAGAGATTTCCTTTTGAAACATGACTTTGAATGGAGTGAGGGTCATATAAACCATTTATAGCATTTTTTTATGCTCTCTCTTCTGTTTCAAAGATTCCAAAGAATTAATTAAAAGTTGATAGAATTATCCCTAAACCAATTACCCTTTGATCTGAAATACTGACTGCACATTATTGAGTTTTCAAATAAATTGTAAAAAATTTTAGTCAGCCAGCAGCATTATCTTAATTTATAAACATTAATATAAGAAAATATCTGGTTAGTTTTAAATGATAACTATACACATTATTACCAGTATTATCTGTTTTGCCAGTTTAAAAGACTACCAGAATACAGTGCTTATTTATAATCACAGTGTTCAGTCATGCATAATTTCTATGATACTGAATAAAATATTCCAGTTGACGTGTTTCTGGAATTTAGAGACAGAATTTTACCAGATTTATATTATCTTAATTTCTTAAATAATGAATGCCACCGACATGCTTGTCTTCTCAATCTGCAGTATAGAGAACTGATGACGGAGAATTTTTGCCCTTTAAACTTTAATACAGAGTCCTAGTATGCTACTATAGGATAAATACTAGACTGCGATCCACAAGGTTGACAGTTTAAACCCAGTAGTAATTCCTTGAAAGCCTTATATAGAGTGGTTACGAATCGGGCTGCGAACCTTAAGGCCAGCAGTTCGAAACT
>NW_006408609.1:2908952-2910025 GCF_000296735.1 Chrysochloris asiatica | reverse complement strand
CAGCCCGATTCGTAACCACTACGCTACATCCTCTGCAAATAGAGACAGTTTTACTTCCTCTTTGCCAATTTGAATGCCTTTGATTTCCCTATCTTGCCCCATAGACCTCTGGCTAAGACTTCCAGCACAACATTGAATAGGAGTGGTGATAAAGGATATCCTTGTCTGTTTTCTGTTCGCAGAAGGAAGGTTTTCAGTTTCTCTCCATTGAGAGTAAGGAAGGCTGTTGGTTTTGTATATATGCTCTTGATTATGTTAAGGAATTCCCTTCAATTCCTACTTTGTTGAATGTTTTTATCAGGAATGGATGATGGTTTTGTCAAATGCCTTTTCTGCATCGATAGATAGATCATGTGTTTTTTCTTTCTTTTTTCTTGTTTATATTGTGTATTACATTGATTATTTTTCTAATACTGAACTATCCTTGCATCCCTGATATGAATCCCACTTGGTCATGATGTATAATCTTTTTGATGTACTGCTGGATTCTGTTGGCTAGGATTTTGTCGAGAATTTTTGCATCTATGTTCATGAAGGATATTGGTCTAAAATTGTATTTCTTAGTGATGCCCTTCTCTGGTTTTGCTATGAGGGTTATGCTTGCTTCATAAAATGTATTGGGAAGTTTTCCAACCTCCTCCATATTTTGGAATAATTTGAGTAGAATCAGTGACAGCTCTTCCCTGAATGTTTGGTAGAACTCACCAGTGAAGCCATCTGGACCTAGACTTCTTTTGGTTGGGAGTTTTTTGATGACCTGATCAATTTCTTTTACTGTTATTGGTGTGTTCAAGTCTTCTACTTCATTCTGTGTGAGTTTAGGTAGATCATGTTTTTGTATTCATCTCATCAAAGTTTTCAAATTTGTTGGAGTTCAACTCTTTGTAGTATTCTGTAATTATCCTTTTGATTTCCTTTGGTTCCATTTTGACTTCCTTTGGTTCCATTTTGACATCTCCCATGTGGTTTCTAATGCGTGTTATTTGTGTCTTCTCCCTCTTTTCTTTTGTTAGCTTTGCCAATAGTTTGTCAGTTTTATTAATCCTTTCAAAGAACCAGCTTCTTGTCCTGTT
>NW_006408609.1:2904566-2908852 GCF_000296735.1 Chrysochloris asiatica | reverse complement strand
GCACTTAGCAACAACAAGTTCTCATCCATTTTCTTCTCACATGATTGTCCATTTTCTATATACAGATTTAATGTTTTGTCTATCAAACACATGCATATCAGATGTATAAAAACTACAGGCAGACATTGACATTTTTTGCATTGTAGGATTTTAACTTTTTTCTTCTGAAATGGATTTATTGCTATCCTGAAATATATCAGAAGCTCTGGTAACACAGTGGTTATCAGTCAGTCAGCAGTTCAAAACTACCAGAAGTTCCATGAGGCTTTCTGCTCCTGTAAAGATTTACAGCCTTGAAGTCAGAACAGACTCTAACCATCACTATATATGTATATATGTTTGTGTGTGTGTTGTGGCACTGTGGATTAATGCGCTGGACTACAAAGACGGTACGATACACAAGGTTGGTGGGTCAAGCTCACGAGTCACTCCTTGGAAACTCCATACAGGGTCACTTGGATTATAACGGACTAGACGTCACTTAAAAACAACTCTCTATATAATGTGTATATTTGATGTTTCAGTGTTACACTATAGGATTAGCAACTAGACAGCTAACCACAAGGTTGGTAGTTCAAACCCTCCAGCTGCCTCTTGGAAATCCTCTATATCACTATGATTTGGAACTGACTTGATAGCACTTAACAATAACAATGTGCCTATTTATGTATAAATTGTTGTTAGGAGTCTTGGAGTCAGTTCTGACTCATAATGATCAGTCTGTACAACAGAATGACACTGTCCTGACCTGTAGCATGTTCACAATTGATATGTCTGAGTCACCGTTGCAGCCACTTTGACAATCCATCTCATTGAGAGTCTTCCTCTTTTTTGCTGACTCTCGACGTTACTCATGATGTGCTTCTCCAGGTTGTCTTCTTGACTTCTTCAATCTTTTCTTCATTTATTGTGATGTTGCTTATTGTCCCAATTGTGAGAATATTTTTTCCTCTATGCTGAGGTGTGGGAACTGGTAAGGCTCTGTGGGACCAGCGCTGGAATGTGAATCACAGGTTGGCAATTCAAACTCACTAGCTACTCCTCAGAAACCCTGTACAGGGTCACTATGAAATGGAATCAACTTGATAGCACTTAACAACTACAATGTTAAGGTGTAATCGATAATGAAGTATTTGATCTTCATAAGTTTCTAATCTTTTTGGCTTTCAGCAAGCAAGATGTGTCATCTGCATATTACAGGTTGTTCATGAAATTTCTTCCAATCCTTACAGCGCATTCTTCTTCATATAGTCCAGTTTCTCAGATAATATTCTCAGCATACAGATTGAGTAAGTATGGTGAAAGGATACATTCCTGATTCATACATTTTATGATTTTAAACCACATAGTATCTCCTTGTTCTGTTCAAGCAACTGTTCTGGAATTCCCATTCGTCACAATGTTATCCATAATTTGTTATGATTCACTCAGTTGGATGCCTTTGCATAGTCAATGAAACAGAAGTGAACATCTTTCTGGTATTCTTGATTTTCGGCTAAGAATCATCTGATGTAAGAAACGGTATCGCTTATTTCATGTCCACTTCTAAATCCTGCTTGAGTTTCTGGCCTTTCTCTCTAGATGTACTATTAAAACTATTTGTGAATTTTCTTCAGAAAATTCTAATTGCATATGTAAATATTGCTCAGTAATTTTTTTTCTGTTTCAGAAGAATCATTATTTATGCTTTCGTTGTTGTTGTTGTTGTGAAGTACCGTTGAGTCGATTCCGACCCATAGCGACACTTAGGGTTTCCGAGGAGCAGCTGGTGAACTTGAACCACCGACTTTACAGTCCAAACGGCTTGAGTCTGGCGCATTAACCCACAGCGCCACACCAGGACTACTTATTTATGGTTGTTTTTGTTGTTAAGTGCCTTCGAGTCGGTTCCTACCTATAGCAATCCTGTATAGGGCTTCCGAGGAGCAGCTGGTGAGCTTTAACCGCCAACCTTGGAGTGGGTGCATGCAAATACCTTGAAGACTTCACAAAATGTATTGTAATTACACAAAATAGTTTTATTTCCCCAGGCACATCGCGAATACAGGATTAGAGCAAACATTGATTAGTAACAGCAATCATCCCTTTGTAAAGGAACGTGAACATTTAGGCACAAATTGACTAATTGTTTTTCTAGTACACAATAGGTATGCAAGGGGGCTTTAAAAATTTATGGAAAAATTCCATTTTTCCATGAACTTTTTGAAGCCCCTGCATATATTTCCCATTTTATGAGTTAAGTGAGTTATAGAGATGTTGGAGCATTCCTTTGAATCATTCAGCGGGCAAAGGACAGAATTGGATTCAACCTTCAGGCTCTCTGGTTCTGCAGTCTGGGTTACATTCAGCGGCATCACTAAGGTTGGTATCACCCAGCAAGGTAACTCATGGTGTCCACCTTCACCCCCCATAAGCCTCCTCCCAGACAGAATCCTTTGTTGTTGTTGTTATTGTTGTAAAGTGCCATCGAGTTGATTCTAACCCATAGCGACCCTTATTGGGGTTTCCAAGGAGCGACTGGTCAGCTTGAACCGCCCACCTTGTGATTCAAACGACTTTGCAGTCTGGCACATTAACCCACAGTGCCACACCAGGACTCCAAATCCTTAGTAGTAATGTTTATTATCAATTTTGAATACTATGTGATAAATATGAGAATAATTTAAAATTGTTTAAATATATTTCTTAGATTATATGAATACTAACAACAACATTGTTTCATAGAATAGTTCTACACTAAATTACAATATTAGTTGCAACAGAGCTGAAGTCTTTAAAAAAATTTTCTCCTATTTTTCCTTGATTTACTAATGTAGTCTCACACATTTATTTATCCAAGTTCACAAATACTAATTACCACAATATTATAGCTAAAACACTAGGAAATCAGACAAAATCAGTGATGTTTAAAACCCTCTTAGTAACAAAACCAACAGTGATTACTTGTGCAGTAAGATGAAATCTTGTGATTCTAAGCCTTGCTGAAATTGGCTAATAGGGCTAATAGTGACAAATTTGATCGGAGCACATTAAATGTTTGAAATGTAAACACATTGTTTTAGCCTTGTGGGTGCATTTATATGTGTAAGTAAGCTGGGTTATTAAAAATATTGGTATAACTAACTGCAGGGAGATTTTTATTTAAAAATAAATACATTTCTGCTGAAACACGACACACAATTTTTGTAGCCAGTCACCTCCTCTGGCAGCGTCATGTGGAATGTGGCCTGTACGCCTCTATATCCCCCAGTTATGACATCGGGTTCATTATCCTCTGCTCACAAATCTATTAAGAATGCACCTTCTTAGGGTATTAGTGGAGGAGTGAAGAAGGGAAGTCAATATAGATGCTGACTCCGAAGGCACTTAACCCCAATGGGTAAAAATGACTCAAAGCAGGTTGCTGTTGTTAAGTGCTGTCAGAACAGACTCATAGCAACCCTTTATAGGGGTTCCAAGGAGCAATTGGTGAAACAAAACAAAACCAAAAAGCAGGTGGTGATTGATTGAGACTCAGATTTATTAAGAATGAAGTAGGTGGAGATTGATTAAGAATCAGAGTCATCTATTCAGATAATGAGTACTCCAAGAGAATGGAGAACTTTGAAATGGTTGGGGGAGTTTGCTGGAGGAGGTAGACTTTGACTTGTACCTCATATCCTGAGTTGACTTTTTGCCACAACAGGTGGCAAATCCTTTAGATTTCAGGTTCTTTTAAGAATCCTGTGAATAGCACCCTGAATCCTAACCTTGCTTATGTGTATGAGAGTTCTGGACCCTTGAAAAAATGTTTTAACTAAAATATGTACATATTGTTAATATTTCAGTTTATGTCTGATAATGAATATTGTATATTTATTATCCCTTCTAAGATGCGGAAGCAAATGATACTAGCTGTTAAACACTGTCTTCTATATATTTTGTATGTAGAAAAAATTTAGTACAGACACATGTTTTAGAAAAACTGAAAGGCAATGTTCTACTGAATGAGAGAACAAAGCTTTAAAAAGAAAGCTCTCCACATATATAGTAACAGAGTAAATGTTTCCTTCCTTCAACATATAGGTTGAGTTTGACAACTCTTTCAAATGCTATTAAGTAATTGAATTCTTTATACAAATCCCAACTTAGGGCCTTTGTATTCAGATAATATCTAACATCATTAAGTGATAATAGAAAGTAAAATCTTAAAGGTATGTTTTGTTCAGTAATTTCTAAATTGTATTGGATCACCTTTCTTTGTAATGAACATGAATATTGTTGATGTTGTCAGGTGCCATCGAGTC
>NW_006408609.1:2890826-2898241 GCF_000296735.1 Chrysochloris asiatica | reverse complement strand
CTTTTTGAAAGTGGCATATTAAAATCCCCCACTATAATTGTAGATTTATCTATTTCTTTCTTCAATTCTAGTAGGGTTTGCTTTATATATCTTGGTGCGCTTTCATTGGGAGCATAGATGTTAATTATGGTTATATCATCTTGCTCAATTGACCCTTTAATCATGAGATAGTGTCCTTCTTTATCGCTTATGCTGTTTTGCTTTAAAGTGTATTTTATCAGCAATTAATATTACCACTTCTGCTTGTTTTTTATTGCTGTTAGCTTGGTATATTTTTTCCTATCCTTTAACTTTTAGTCTGTTTTTGTCTTTGTGTATAAAGTGTGTCTCTTGCAGGCAGCATATTGAATAATAATGCAGTTCAAAATGACTTTGCAGTCCAGCTCATTAACCTTCAGCGCCTATTTTAAGTCGAAGCTTGAGTTTTTTTTAGTTCTTTCTGCCTTGGAAATGCTAACCATGTGTTCCCTTTTGCTTTTCTAACTCAAATTCTTCATACATTTCATTACAATACTTTACTTTGTCATCTCTAGGTGCCCTTTGAAATTTTCTGTTCAGCTCTTTTACTTCCTCATTTCTTTCAGTTGCAAGTTTCAGAATCTCCTCTGAAACCCTATATAGGGTAGCTATGATTTGGAACTGACTTGATGACAACAATAAAAAACATCATGCTTTGTTTCTTACTTTCACATTCCAATCACCCATAATTATGTTTAATCAGTTTCAGACGCTAGAATTTTATAAAAGTTTCAATTTCTTCATATTGGCATTAATGATTGAAGTGTTAATTAGAATAATGGGCATATTAATTGATCTTTCTTGTTGGTGTATGAATATTATCCTATTATGGACAGCATTGTACTTCAGAGAAGATTTTAAATGTTCTTTTTAATAGTGAAAGTGATGCCATTCTTCTTCAATTTGCCATTCAGGTTCTGTGTTAACTTTATTGAGCCAGGATTCCCAATTTCTTGGTACCTGATAGTTAATTTTATGCTAATTGGCTATGAGAAGGCATAGGTAACTCTATGATAATTAACTATGGCCTGCCATAGTTAACTCTATGATGATTGGCTGTGAGCAACCAATTAACTGAAAGGGTGTTTCCTTAGAGGTGTGTCCCAATATAATGGACGTGCAAGAAAGACACACTCTGCCTTCCCCTCTGGATTTGGATCTCACATCTACATCATCCTCCAACGTCTGGTTCTTTGAACTTGAGCCAGTGATCTTCTCTGTTATGTGTTTGCCTGTTTGCCTGCAGAGTGTACCTGGAACACTGGATGCTCACCAGCGGGCCCTGTACACCTGTTCCAGTTGCTACAGCTCATGTGCTCTGCACAGCCAGTTCTGCATGTGCCTCCCCGGGTCTTGATTGCCTGTCACCCTGCTGCCACTCATACTCCAGAACTGAGGTCCTTCTCTGTGCCCCTACTTCTTGGTATTCCTGTTTTCTGGGCCCACCTGCCAATTTTGGTTCACCTGGACTACACTTGGGACTCTCCTGTCTCTACAATTGTGAGCCATTTCCTTTAGATATGCTTCTCTAAATTTATATTTAGAATGTTTATAGTTAAATGTAAATTTACATTTAGAAATGTTAAATACCGTGGAGTCTGTTCCGACTCATAGTGATCCTGCACAGGGTTTCTGAGGCTGTAAATCTTTACAGGAGCAGAACACCTCATCTTTCTCCTGCGGAACCGCTGGTAGTTTCGAATTGCTGACCTTGCGATTGGCAGCCCAACTTGTAACCACTATGCTACCAAAGCACATATATGTATAATATATTTTATGATTCAAATGGTGAATGTCAGTCCACTTCAGTTCACTAATGCCTAGGATAGCTATCATTATGCATTTTATTTCTTTTTGATACCTTCCAATTTTCCTAGGTTCTTGTTTCATACTTTGAAAATTCTAATAAATAATGGATATAAGCTGTTTTTTTTTTTTTTTTTGCATTGTGCCACATTAGCAAATGAAAGTCTGCATTCACAAAATAAAGGTAGACTTAACTTTGATGAGGCAGAACTTCCCAAGTCATGTTTTTAGTTTCTTTGAACCTGAGGGGCTGGCTCATCATTCAGTATTATATCAGACAATGATTCAGTGCTATTCATATGGTTTTCAGTGGCCAACTTTTTCAGAAATGGAAGGTCAAGTCTTCCTTCCTGTTCATAGTCTGAAAGTTCTGCTTAAACTTGTCCATTATAGGTGACTCTGCTGTTGTTTTAAATACCATTAGCATAGTTTCCAGTATCAAAGCAACACACAAGTCACTACAGTATGAGAAACTGACAGATGAGTGATGCATATATATATATATATGAGGGGCCTTCAAGAGGTTCATGAAAAAGTTCCATTATCTTTTCTTTCCATTTTTCCACTAACTTTTTGAAGCCCCTATATATTTAGGGACTCCTTTTGTGGTACTGTAGTATAAGCATTGGATCGCAAATCACAAAATCTGTAGTTCAAACCCACCAGCCACTCCTTAGAAACCCTTGGCACCATTGCTATGAGTCAGAACTAATTCAATGACACTTATAAACTAAGGGCTTGTGAGTCAGTTCCAACTCAAAGCCACTGTGCATAGGGCTTCTGATGTTGTAAATCTTTGTGGGACCAGAAGGTCTCCTCTTTTTCCCAAGGAGCAACTGGTGGGATCGAACCACTAACCCTGTGGTTTGTAGTCTAGTATATATCCTACGGAGTCATCTGGCTCCCAATATATAAATATCTGTGTATGAAATTCTTAAAAATAACAGCTAGTAGAGTGATGTCCTTATCAAAACACTGTAATAAAATCCAACTATAACTCTATACCTTAAATATCAGAGATGTTGAGTAACATACCAGGGTCATTTGGGAGAGTAAGTTTCTAGGCCAATTTAGATTTAAGAAATCAGATTCTAAAATTTCTCACTGTACTGCAATGCTCTAGTTAGTTACCAAACACATTTTGAGCCCCTACTTTGCATCCAATACAGAGCTAGAAGAAGGGATGCAAAAGGGATGACATGATACCCCGCTTTTAAGTCTGCCTGGTTCTAAGAATGTAGGGAGGTCACCAATCTTGGTTTCTATAATGCTTTGCATACAGTTTGGCTCAGTATAAGATTTCTGAATTAATGAATAATTGAAGGAAACAAAGAAATATGTATTGTTGTTGTTAAGCTCCATCAAGTCAGTACCGAATCATAGCCACCCTATGCACAAAAGAACGAAACACTGACCGGTCCTGGGCCAACCTCAATACTGTTGCCATGTTTGAGTCCATTGTTGCCACACTTGATGCTGCCACTGTGCCAATCTGTCCTACTTTTATCAGACTCCCCACCTTACCAAACATGATATCCTTCTCCAGGGACTGTTCCCTCCTGACAATATGTCCGAAATATGAGAGATGAAGTTTGGCCATCCTGGCCTCCAAGGGGCACTCTGGCTGCACTTCTTCCAACACAGATCTCTTGGCTCTTTTGGCAGCCCATAGTTCTTTCAATATTCTCCTCCAACACCATAACTCAAAAGTATCAACTTTTCTACGGTCTTGCTTATTACTTATTCACTGTTCACTGTTATTGAAAATACCATGGTGCACCTTAGTCCTCAAGCTGACTACCACTCATCTGTCAGTTTGTCATACTGTGGTGGCTTGTGGGTTGCTGTGATTCTGGAATCTATGCTATGGGTATTTTAAATACCAACAGGGTCACCCACAGTGGACAGATTTCAGATGATCTTCCAGATGAAGACAGACAAGGGAGAAGGAGAGATAAACTACTCCAAATATTTAGTCACTGAAAACCTTATGAATAGCTGAAATATGCATAGGCAATTCCAATTTGAAGGAATAGATTCCTAATGATCAATACTAATTCTGCTACTTGGACTTTAATTTCATTATCATACAGAGACTTTATTGATGGGAATTGTAATTGTTGCTTGCCATCAAGATGAATCTGATAATTCTCTAGGACCAAGTAGAACTGTGCCACATGGTTTTCTAGTCTGTAATCTTTATGGGAGCATATCATCAAGTCTTTTCCCTCATGGGGACTCTGCTATGTTTGAACCACTGACCTTGTGCTCCAGGGCTCCTTGTGAAAGTTGTAATAAGACTTAAATATCATTGGCAAGTAATTTCCAAGGCCTTACTTAGATATTAACTTCAGAGGTATGGGACTTGTTTCTTCAATTACTCATGTAATGACTGATATTTTAGTATAGGTGTCATATTCAACTTGTGACTTTATTATGTGCTTATTTTTATTTGAAAATAAAAGTAGTAGACAATGAACAGGCAAATTAATAAGGGTATGACTTGATGAAAACTCAGAAATCATCTTTTACTTTTTTATTTTGTAGTTGAAAGCAAGAAGAATTTCTTACTATTACCATAAAATGTCTGTTCATTGTTGAGAAAACAAGTTAAAATTGCATCCATATCTCATTAAATTTTTAGTTCTTTGCCTGCACAACACAACCATAATTCCCATAAATCTTCATGATTTTGACAAGAAAACTGTTGATTCCCACAAATCTACTGTAGTCTTTTAAACAACAGAAGTAACAAGAAAATCAAAGAAAGAAATATTTTCTAGCTTTCTGTATCAACACAGTCCTAAATTTCCTCACTTCCATCTTCATTTTTAACCATAGTGGGATCTTATGAATTATTTAGTTGTTTCTAGTATGTTTAGCACTTTCCTCACTGTGTCATCTGAGGATTATATCAATATGCTATATCTGCTCACTAATGAAAAATGTCAAAGACTAAACTTAAAAATGTTAAATAAAACAGAGCCAATCAGTCCCCTACTGTTGTTCATTTTGAGGCTGACTTTATTCAAAGACTGCTTTACTCCCTGTTGTTACTTCTTAGCTAAGCAAGTAATTGTCAGTAAATATTATCAAGCAAGTTTTGGGATTGTCACAGTGAAATAGATGCTGTTGACTATGATAAAAGAATCTAACCATTATAAGTAGGAGAAAGACAAATATTATTAATTCAGACTGTTTACCAGTCAGGCGCTGAAAATCACTAGGTACCAAAATGTCCAAATCACCCTCTTGGACTTTCAAAAATATTCTGAAGGATTTATTCGACAAAGAATAATCTGAGAAAGCAATTAGGAAAATCTTTTTTTTTTAAATAATCATTTCAAACTATAAAAGATTAAAAATACTTCTTGAAAGAAACTTTATATAATTCATAAAATTACCTAGTAGAGATATTATAATTAACATATCATATTTCTGGCAAATATATTCATAAGTCTGAGATTGTAACATATATAATATTTATTTGTATCATGAAATTTGTTTCTTACTATTAACTTTCCTACATCATTAAAAATGTATAATAAATAATGCTTTCCTAATTCAGAGTAGCTACCAAATTATAAAACAGAATAAACTTATTTTCAAACAATATTTAAGTTACATTTTCAAATAATATGCTTAATATATTTTCAAGTGTAATATCTTTAAAGTTTCAGTAATAGGTGTAATCATTAATCTGAAATCAGTAATATATGTAGAATATTTTGTTGTTGTTGTTGTTGTTGTTAAGTGCCATCGAGTTGGTTCGACTAATAATGATCCTGTATAGGGTTGTGTCAAACTTGTGGTTCAAACTGACATTGCAGTCGAGCATTTGTCCTATAGTGACACACCAGGACTCCGTATATAACATTTGTTTTTGTTAAGTGCCATCAAGTCAGTTCTGACTCATGGGGACCCTGTATATGGTTTTTGAGGAGCAGCTGATGACTTTGAACCACCAACCTTGCAGTTTAAATCAACTTTACATTTCAGAGCATTGCCCTTCAGCAACACAAAAAGGTCTAGACACACATATGAAAAAAGTGTATTTACCACTCTTTTTATCAGGTTAACAATTACACACACGCTTTAAATTTAAAGATACTTCTGAAAATGTCTGTAGGCTACAGGAAAATAACTTTAGTATACCATTTAAAATATAGCTCAGATATGGATCTTGGTGTGGCTCTGTAGGATAAGCATTGGACTACCAATCACAAGGTCAGCATTCAAACCCACCAGTCACTCCTCAGAAACCTTATACATGGTTACTATAAGTCAGAACCAACTCAAAGGCACTTAGCAACAGGTAAGTTTATTTTCATTTGGCACATGCAGTTTTTCTACTTCAAAAAATATATATATCCAGTTAAATATCAGTTCTTAGTATTTCTCCTCTAGCTAGTAAAACACACAATCTGCCATTTTATTTTTACAGCAACCAAAAATAAATTATCCACAGCCCAAGAGGAATGTCTTTTACTCTATAAACATCATTTCAAATCAGATCTTTCAAAAGATAAAGTCGCACTTTGGCCACAATCTCAGATGTCTCATTGTTCTTATGATGTTAATCTTCTGTTGGTTTTCATTTACTAGCTGTTGTGGCACTATAGGATAATGCACTGGACCACAAGTTCATTTTGAACTGCAAGGTCACAGTTCATGGTTTAAACCCAACAACCACTCCTCAGAAATCCTACACAAGGTCTCTGAGTAGGAACTGACTCCATGGCACTTAACATAAACAGGCTGCCTATAGAGTCAACCCAAAGTCATGGGGCCCCCAAGCACAACAGGATAGGACAATTGTAATCCATCCAGTTTTCAGTGTCTGGTTTCAGGAGTAGATAATCATGCCTTTCTTCCTATTCTGGAAACTTTGTTGAACCTTACGCAGCAGCATGTTGTTATTGAAAAAAAAAAGGTGAAAATGAAGTGTCATTGAGTCAGTTCTGACCCATAGCAACCCTGTATAGGGCTTCCAAGGAGTGTCTGGTGAGGTTGAACAACCAAACTTGCAGTCCAAATGACCTTACAGTCTAGCACATCAACCCACAGCATCACACCAGGAGTCCTATGTTGTTATTAGTTGCCACCAAATTAATTCCAACTTATTTTGACCTGATGTGTGTGAAGCAGAAATGCTCCATAGGTTTTTTTGTTTTGTTTTGTTTTAATAAATGTTTTATTGTGTGATAGTCTACATGGGAGAACATTAGCTTTACATTCATTCTATCATCTATCATTTCATTGGCATAGTTACCATCCTCACCCAACCAAAGGGTTTACCCTGTAAACCTGCACACCCCCACCATAGTCCCCAGCCCCTTTCCATCTCCTGATCCCGAGTCCCCAGCCACACCATCTCTTGATGTCATCTTCTCTGCATCCATCTCAGGCCTCAGCGCTTCTCTGGGTAGGATCCCACTCTCCGCTTTTCTCCATTGATGGTCCTAGGGTCCTCAGCTCCTAGACTGAAAAGTTAATCACTCCCTTCCTTGCTACAAAATATCCACCTTTAGATTTCCAACTCTCACAATCAGTCCTGATAACAATTATTCACTATTGCATCACAAGAGAAC
>NW_006408609.1:2888317-2889507 GCF_000296735.1 Chrysochloris asiatica | reverse complement strand
GAGACAGCTCCATAGGGTTTTTAAGGCAGTGACTTTGCAGAACCAGATAACTAGGTCTGACTACTGAGGTGCTTTTAGGTGCATTCAAACCACCACTTTTTGACTTGTACTTAGCATTTAATGATTTGTGTCACCTAGTACGTTCATTGATGTTGATTTTTTTCTGTTTTTGCTTCGAGATGCCATCAAGTCATTTCTGACAAATAGTGACCTTATTTATGCACAACAGAATGAAACACTGCCCAGGCTTGTGCTATACTCACAATTGTTGTTACACTTGAGCGCATTGCTGCTGCCACTGTACGAATCCATCTAGTTGGGGGTCTTCTTATTTTTCACTGATTCTCCGCTTTATCAAGCATGAGGTCCTTCTCCAGGCACTGGTCCCTCTTGAAAACATGTCCAAGTATGAGAGAGAAGTCTCACCATCCAGGCTTCATGGCGCATACGGGCTGTGTATTTTATCCAATACAGATGTGTTTGTTATTCTTGTTGACCATGATATTTTCAATATTATTCTGCAACACTCAATGTTGTAACTCAAATGCCTCAATTCTTGTACAGTCTTACTTATTCATTGTCCAACTTTCAAAGCATATGAGGCAATTGAAAATATCCTGGCTTGGGTCAGGCATACCTTAGTTCTCCAACTGATATCGTCTCTCTTGAACACTTTAAAGATTTGCAACAGATTTGCCTAATGCAATACGCTATTTATTTCTTGGCTGCTGCCTGCATAGGTGTTGATTGTGGATTCAAGTTAAATGAAGTATTTACAACATCAATCTTTTCTCCATTTATCATGATGTTATTTAGGTCCAGCAGTAAGGATTTTGTTTTCTTTACATTGAGATACAATACATAATGAAGGCTGTGTTCTTTGATTTTCATCAGTGATAATTTAAGTCCTCTTTGCTTAACCAAACAAGGTTGCATCATCTACATATTGCAGGTTTTTAATGAGTCTTCCTCTAAACTTGATGCCATGTCCTTTTTTGTATAATCCAGCTTCTCAGATTATTTGAGCAGCATATTGATTCAATAAGTATTTTAAACCTGATTTCAAACCTTTCAATAGCCTTTTGTTCTGTTCAAATTATTGCCTCTTAGTCTATGTATAGATTCCTCATGAGCACAAACAAGTGTTCTTGAATATTCATTCTTCACAATGTTATCCTTTGTTTGTCATA
>NW_006408609.1:2885765-2886992 GCF_000296735.1 Chrysochloris asiatica | reverse complement strand
AGGCATACCTTAGTTCTCCAACTGATATCGTCTCTCTTGAACACTTTAAAGATTTGCAACAGATTTGCCTAATGCAATACGCTATTTATTTCTTGACTGCTGCCTGCATAGGTGTTGATTGTGAATTCAAGGTAAATGAAGTATTTACAACATCAATCTTTTCTCCATTTATCATGATGTTATTTAGGTCCAGTGGTAAGGATTTTGTTTTCTTTACATTGAGATACAATACATAATGAAGGCTGTATTCTTTGATTTTCATCAGTGATCATTTAACTCCTCTTTGCTTAAGCAAACAAGGTTGCATCATCTACATATTGCAGGTTTTTAATGAGTCTTTCTCTAAACTTGATGCCATGTCCTTTTTTGTATAATCCAGCTTCTCAGATTATTTGATCAGCATATTGATTCAATAAGTATTTTAAACCTGATTTCAAACCTTTCAATAGCCTTTTGTTCTGTTCAAATTATTGCCTCTTAGTCTATGTACAGGTTCCTCATGAGCACAATCAAGTGTTCTTGAATATTCATTCTTCACAATGTTATCCTTTGTTTGTCATAATCTACATAATCAAAGTCTTTGCATGGTTAATAAAGCACAAGTAAGCATCTTTCTGGTATTCTTTGCCTTCAGTCAAGTACCATTTGAAGCCAACAGTGATGTTAATGTTGTTAAATGCCATCAAGTCAGTTTCAACTCATAGTGACCCTATAGAGGGTTTCTGAGGAGCAAGTGGTGGGTTTGAACTACCAATCTTGTGGTTCGCAGTCCAGTCCTGATCCTATGGTGCCACAGCTAATTCCATATCTTCTGAATCCACCTTCAATTTCTGGCACTTCTTTGTGGTGTACTGTTGAAGATGTTTTGGAATGATCTTCAGCAAAATTTTACAGGTATGTGACATTAATGATATTATACAATGATCTCCACATTCGATTTGATAACCTCTCTTTGGAATGGTCACAAATATGGATCTCTTCCAATCAGTTGGTCAAGTAGCTGCCTTCCAAATTTCTCAACATACATGTATGAGCACCTCCAGTGCTGTATCAGTTTGTTGAAAGATTTCAATTTTGTATCCCATCAATTCCTGAAGCTTTCTTTTAAATTATTGTTTTTGAGTCCTTATCAACATACATAATTGTAGTATGTGGTAAATACAAAGAAAATATTACTATCAGATGGTCAAAAATAAGCACCAAACCAAAAAGGAATGAAAAAAAAAA
>NW_006408609.1:2879928-2885340 GCF_000296735.1 Chrysochloris asiatica | reverse complement strand
TCCTGATAAGCATTATTCACTACAGTATCACGAGTTTCCCATCTGTATCTCCTTTCATCTGCTCCGCCCAGACAGTAAATCATAACTTTTGTAATAACAGCATTGTTATTGCTAAATATATCTATACCTATAAATGTATCTTTATCTATAAATCTATATCCAAGCACTGTTGAGTTAATGTTTTGGACTGCAAGGCCAGTTTGAATCGCAAAGTTGGCAGTTTAAGCTCACCAGACACTCCTCAAAAACCCTATACAGGGTCACTATGACTCAATGGCACTTAACAACAACAACAAGTCTTATATCTATATTGTATTAAATATGAGCTAGACTTCCAAAATTGGGTTAATCACTTTACTCCAAGGGTGTGCAGGAATGAAATACTCACTTTGCCAAATTTCATTCATTAAGCTGCCTACTGTGGACCAGGAATTCTGCCCATGAAGTTAATGAAGACAGTCCCTAATTTCAAGATGCTCACAGTCTAATGTGGGAGATAGATAAGTAGACCACTGGTTATAGAACATCATGCTAATAAGATAAAAGGAGATGAGACAGAAACATGAGTGTGAGCTCACGAAAGGTTTTTAGGAGGTAGAGCAAATTTTGGAACCAATAAAAATTTGTAAGGTAAAAGTGTGTTCATGTGTGTTCATATGTTCATGTGTGTTTATGTGTATGTGACTATGTGTGTAGACTGGTGGGTATACCTATGTATCTGTAGGGTATATGTTGTATATTGCATGGAGACAGATATTATAGAACATTGTAGGGAGAATTTGTTCATATGTGAATTCAGGAAACCAAAAGACTTATTCGTATGTCAGCAAATAAAGACCTAGTGGAGAGGCAAAAGGTAGCATGAGTAGACATATATTAGAAGTTTGTAAAGGACTTTAAAAATCCTCAGGTATTAAGTTTAAATTTATTTGTCTTAAAAGCTCTTAGGAAATTTTTTGTGATTTTAAGCAGGAGGTTACATGTCCCTGGAGAAGGACATTATGTTTGGGAAAGTACAATATGGATTGACACAGTGACTACAACAATGAGGTCTAACATAGGAATGACTGTGAGGATGCTACAGGACCAGGGAGTGGATGAGTGGATGGTTAGGAAAAGTCATGGGCCAGAGTACTGGAAAACTTCCATATTACTGATCAGCTATGAATAACTTTAAAAAAAAAATTAACCTATAAGCTTATACTTAAATTAAAAAAAAAAAAAGTACATGGGTAGATTTGAATGAAAGTGGGAGTATTTTTAGGCAGTCTACAATGTGCACCATACTGCAGACCATGAGGTCAGCAGATCTAGTTGAGGCTTTCTGTTCGCACAAATATTTACAGCCTCAGAAACCCTGTACATGGTCTTTATGAGTTGGAACTGATTCAGTGGAACTTAACAACAACAACACGCACAGCCTTCACAGGCTTCAATTAATTTATTTTTGCAATATACCTTCAATGTGAGATACAAGCATAGGTAAAAACAGGATTTTCATAAAGGCTCTTATTTTCCAATGCGCTCCTGCTCCAGACCCATATCTTAGGGTCATGAATCCCCAGGGAAAATAACAGTACACAAGGCATCTTGTCAAAAGTACACAATTGTCAGACTAGGACACCTGTCACGTCTTGTCATATCATGCCTTCACTCATTATTTTGGAAGGGAGACCAGAAAAACAGAGCAAGCCACAGTAGTTTTTTATTCATTTTATCTGTTCAGAGCTTTGTGTGGATACACACACACACACACACACACACACATGCTCTGAACCCCGAAGGGGAATATGCTTCTGCTGTTGCTATTTATTTATATTAAGAATATAATCAAAATTTATTCAAGCATTTCAGATGTTCTTCCAATTAAGGTTTGTATACTCCTCTATGTAATGTTCGTGTTTCTTTCTCCACCTCTCATGAGTATTTTAAAATAAAGGTTATTGTGTTACTGTGATTAATGCATGAGATAGCAACTTTCTTCTATTTCAGTCTTATTTATCATACCCAGAGCCATTTCTAGGCTATCGTCCAAAATAGCCTCTAACCACCTAAGCTGTTCAATGAAGTGTATCAGAAAGCAATCCCGAAATAGCTCTCAAAATATGTTCTTTTTTCTTTATTTGAACATAGTTGCATGCCAATCAACAGCGAAGCAATTAAAATCCTGCCAGGATCAAAGAACGTGCCTTGCTACAGCCTTTACCAATCTATAAAAGCATTTCCTTACCTTCTTTTTATTATAACCCTGGCGACCTACACTACAGCAATATCCAAGAATCTGCTTTTGCTTTTTATAATTCTTAATTTTTTTCCAAATATATGTCAACAAATTTCTTATTGCAAAATTTATGCTTTCAGTTTTCCCAGCCTTACATTGCTGTTTTATATTTTTCCACCTTTCTGTAAAGTTCCTGCCTTCATCATTTCAATATTCAGCTCTCAATTTGAATGTCATATATTTCTTTAAAGATACACAAGTTGCATACTGGTTATGTACTCCTAAATATTGTGTATATCCGTTTTCTCTAGTATTCTCCCTCTGCTAATAAAATAACCGTTCTGCAGATTTTTTCTTGTGCAACCCATTTAATCCAAGTACATTCTGAAATCAGCTTCCTTGAGTTAATCAGAGTATACATTGCTGTGGGAAATAAATAGTCCCTCTCTGGATTATTCTACCTTCTCATCAATAATCAAAAGAACCAGCTAAGCAATTTTCCATACCCTCTTCTAATACTATTGTTCTTCCAAATGCAGTTGAAATATAACTTATTTATACCATTCCACTCAAAAATTTTGAAGTTTTGGAGATGGACTCCCAGCACGGCTGTGGGACAGAATGTCAAGAAGCAAACCAAACAATTTCTGTGAATCCTAGGCTACTTGTGAATACAAAGAGACATGGAGAACTGCTGCACTTAATATGAATAATTCACACCAAAAACATGTCAGCTGAAAAATCTAGGTAAATGAGGCAAACCTGTGTTTTAGCTTAAATTATATGAATGATCACCTCTGTTTGCTACTTTACTTTGTGTAAATTCAGATACTATAGGCTGGCAAACTCTATTTTAAAATTCTTTGTAAGATATGCATTCATCTAACCCTACCATGCCAACATTACATTCGATTCCGAATTTATTTCTAATCATTGCATTTCAAATTTTCTATCAATCTCTTTATCAAAACATAGCTTTGCTCAGTTACGTACTTAATTACATATGACACCAAAACTCTGTTTAATGCTCCAACCTTTTTTATTATGTGTCTTAGTTTTCTAGTGTTGCTATATAACAGAAATACCACAAGTGGATAGTTTCAGCAAAAGAATTTTATTCTCTGAGTTTTAGAGACTAAAATTGCAAATTTAGAGCACTTGCTCTAGGGAAAGATCTTGTTTCCTTTCAGCATCTGTAGGCTCAGCATTCCTTGGAGATCTCCACATATTTTAACATCAATTTCCCTGGATCTAGGAGCTCCAGTGCAGGGATCCCAGGACCAAAGGATGCATTCTGCTCCTGGCTCTTCCTTCTTGGTGGTAGTAGGTTCCTCATTCTCTACTTACTTCTCCCTTATATCTCAAAAGATATTGATTCAAGATACATTCTAATCCTGTAGATTGAATCTGACCTCATTAACATCATAGATGTGAGGGTTTATAACACATTGGATAACTACATCAGACCAGGACTGATCATATCAGATCATAGGTTTGATTGTATCATTTTTTATCTCATTATGGATCAAAAATGATACAACTGCTAAACCGATGAGAAGCCTGGCCCAGTCAAGCTGACACCAAACTTTAACTATCATATCAGCTGAACCACATATGAGGGGCCTTCATAAAGTTCAGAGAAAAATTCCATTGCCTTTAAATTCATTTTTAAACAAACACTTTGAAACCCCATTGTACTATTTAACTTCAGTAAAAATAAGCTTAATATTTAAAACTTTTTCAAAGATAAATATTTTGCCTTAGAAAATTTAATTTTAATTCTTCAGGTCTAATGTACTATCCCTCTCAGTATAATGATATCTGCTTCTCTGACTACAAATAAAATTCAAACTCCTATTCTTCTTCATCATTGCCATAATTATTCATCTGAGCTATTTCTCATTCTGTTACTCTGCATTTCCTTTAAAATTACATATGGGAGGGAGCAAATAGGTCCGTGTGCTATCGTAGTTCTCAACCAAAAGTTCTATTGGCCCTATAATGACAGTAGCTGTTGTTTAAAAGCCATTCAGTCAGCGCCAACTCATAGCAGCCCTGTATAAAGTTTCCAAGCATCGGAATTGATGACCTTAGGGTTAACAGTCCAGTGCTTACCTTGCAGCACCATATCAGGATTCCATAAAAACAGTGGTAGTGGTGGTTATGTGCCGTGGAGTCAGTTCTGACTCATAGTGACCCTGTATAGGGTTTCCAAGCCTTTCTTTCTCCCATGGAACCGCTGGTAGTTTCAAACTGATGACCTTGAGGTTAGCAGCCTGACTGGTAACCACTACGCTACCAGAACTCCTATACACAGAACTCCTATACACAGTAAACATGTGTATTTGTGGGGGTAGATCCAATACTTTTGGTTATTACAATGACAGAGGGAACTAAAATTTATTAAGCAGGTTTAGGCATTCTAAAAAAATGTGAAACCATGTTATATCTTTGTTTAAAATATGAAAATGTGTTTGAGAAAATTCAAACAACTACAAGCTGAACTGCAGGAATATCAGGTTTTAATTTCTTCATTTTTTCTCTACAGACATAGTATTACTGACAGATGTACCAAAAACTTATTTTAATCTCCTCCAGTTTTCCTTCAAATATTTTTAGTACAAGGTCAATACTTAAAAAATTATGTTTCTCCAGAGCAGTTCCTTCATCAAACCCATTTTGAACTTGTGACACTGAAAGCTCTCCAGAGCTACTACCATTTCTTTAGAGGTTAAAAGTAGCTATATGTCATTTGTCATCAATGACCCTTTCATGTCCATGGGTTTTTCTAGAAACATCAGAATTCCTCAATAAAAATTGCTAGATCTGACAATACTCACACAATATTAAAGCAAAATAAAACAAAGCAAAAAGTTAGACTTCTTTTTAAAAGCAACTGATAACTGGTATACTACACTTTTTTTTATTGAACAATTTCATGGCATACACACACACACATATATATGGAGCTCTGGTAGTGTAGTGGTTATGAATCAGGCTGCAAACCAGAGGTCAGCAGTTCAAAACTACCAGCTGTTCCAAGGGAGAAAGATGAGGCTTTCTGCTCCTGTAAATATGTACAGCCTCAGAAACCCTGTACAGGGTCGCTATGAGTCGGATCTGACTCCACAGCACATAACAACAACAACATCTATATATATCTATATATCTATATCTATATATCTATATAT
>NW_006408609.1:2877582-2878743 GCF_000296735.1 Chrysochloris asiatica | reverse complement strand
GATAGAAATGATGCTGGAGATTGCATGGTAGAATTCTGAAAAACCAAAGATTTGTTCATTTCAAATACCTTCTTTAGACAGTATAAGAGGCAATTATACACATGGAATTCACCAGATGGCATACACAGAAATCAAATTGACTACATCTGCAGAAAGAGACAGTAACAGAAATGCTCCATGCCATAAGCCAAAACAGGGCCAGGGTCAGACTGTGGAACAGACCATCAACTGCTCATATGTAATTTCAAACTGAAGCTGAAGAAAATGAGAACAAATCTATGATAGCAAAAATATGACATGAATATATCCTACCTGAATTTAGTGATCATCTGAAGGACAGATTTGATACATTAAACACTAAAGACCAAAAACCAGAAGAGTTGTGGGATGACATCAAGAACATAATACGTGAAGAAAGCAAAAAGTCATTGAGAAGAAAGAGGAAAAAGATCAAAATGGATGTCAGATGAGACACTAAAACTTACTCTCCAGTGTAGAGATGCTAAAGCAAATGGCAGAAATGAGGAGATACAAGAGCTGAACAGAAAATTTCAAAGGTCAGCTCAAGAAAACAAAGTCAAACATTACAACAAATGAGTTAATTGAACTCTGGAGTCAGAAAACAAAAGGGAATAATAACACACTCAGAATTTCTCAAACTGGGGGAACAGAACCAAAAATTCAAGCCTCGACTTCTGTTATTAAAGGATTCTGTGGGCAAATTATTGAATGATGCAGAAAGCATCAAGAGAAGATAGAAAGAATAAACAGTTACTGTACCAAAAGGAAATGGTTGCTGTTCAACATTTTCAAGACGTAGTATATGATCAAGAGCCAATGATACTGAAGGGAAGAAGTCCACGGTGCATTGAAGGAATTGGCAAAGAACACAGCACCATGAATTGATGGCATACAAACTGAAATCTTTCAAGAAAGTGAGGTGGCACTCATTCATCTATGCCAAGGAATTTGAAAGACAACTACCTGGCTGACTGATTGAGAGATCTGTATTTGTGCCCATCCCAAAGATAGATGACCCAACAGAATACAGAAACCATCAGACAATCTCTTTGATATCCCATGTGAATAAAGTTTTACTAAAGGTAACACAGAAACGACTGCAAGCATACATTGACAGAGAACTGCAGAGGTTCAAGCTGA
>NW_006408609.1:2865541-2876388 GCF_000296735.1 Chrysochloris asiatica | reverse complement strand
CAACAACAACTAATGAGCCATTAAAGGGCAAATTTTATCTTTAGAATAGTTTTTCTCATATTCCATTGATAGAATAGAACATATCCCACAAAAATTACAAAAAATGCTTACTATATAAATTGATTATTTAAGCTGTATAATATCAGAATTTTTTTACAAGTTTGATAGTAATGAAAAAGGAATATTAAAAAAATTTTTTAACTAAATTATTACTCCCTTGACATGTGTGATATGCTGTACTGTGATGTCATATGTTAGGAGTGTAGTCTCCTAAAACTCTGCCCTTCTCCTATCTTCCCAATCAGGGTCTGGGGCCTGAAATGTCTTCTTACAGAAACATAACATTGTTTGTGGTTGGTGATCTTTTTGTTTGGTAGTATTACCCCTTTAGGTCTTTGATGAGTAGTTCTTTGTTCTGCTTATGTGTGTGCATCACATGGCATTCTGTGAAACTGAGGTGCTATATTTATTCCTCGTGGAATTCACCTGTATCACAGGAGGGATGATTGCAGCCTACTATCTAGTATCAGCTGAAGGGAAAGACCTGCTGGTATTGGGAAACCATTCCCCACTATCGAAGTTGATCATATTTTGCTTCTTTTCCCCATAAGTCAACACGGATTGATACCGTGTCTGTGTCTGTACTGTGTTTTTATTGATGATTTTGACACCTATTCAACAGCATCTATTTTTCCTATCATACTTTTAAGTTAAAGATCTTCGAGGTCATTTTACCATATCACTCTCATCTTCGAATATGTCAGTGAATCCACTGACCACAGAATAAAAGGATGGGCATGATGATGTATCATTTTATAATCAGGACTGTCCATATCTGTATCTGCATTGTCCTCATGCTTTGCAAGGTCTATTCTAGCTCCAGTCCACTTAATTTTAACATTTTATTTATTTACTTATTTATTTATTCTAGCTCCAGTCCACTTAAGGGCTTAGCACCAAGTCTATGATCACATTCCTTCTGAGTTCCTATACTATTGATTGTCTGTGTTTAGTCATCCAGTTAACAAATGTATGGAACAGCCACTATATGCCAAACACGGTTCTCTAAATAGGTAATATGTGAGTGTGAATTTTAAGCTAAAGGCAGAACAAAGAGTGTAGAAATTTGAAGTGAGTTGGTGAGTATGATAAGCCAAGGAAACAACTATTGCAAAGGTGTTAGGCAGCAAGGAGTCAACATGTTTGAAGAATAAAAGGAAAATACAATATAGTAGAAACATTTATAATCTAGGTCAGAGAGTAGAAAGGTCTTTTAGGCAGTGGTCAAAGGTTTAAAGGGTATTGAGCAAAGAAATGAGACAATTTAAACCTATGTAAAAAAATAAAGAAACAATATCACAATATCAATCAAAGTAAGATTTATATTTTCTCTCATGCACCTTTAAGTTAAAGGAATCCTGGTAGCCTAGTGAGTGATAAATTTGACTGCTAACCGTAAGGTCAGCAGTTTGAATCTATCAGCTGCTACATTTGAGAAAGAGGAGATTTTCTGCTCCTGTAAAGATTTATAACCTCAGAAACTCTATACAGGGTCCCTATTAATCACAATCAACTCCACAGTACACAACCATCACCACCACTACATTTAAAATAGACTCGTATGCACATAAATGCATTCTGAACAGATTATTTATTGAAACACAATAGTAAATAAAGGAGTCCTGTGGTGTGGCACTATAGGATAAGCACTGGACTTCTAACCACAAGGTTGGCAGTTCAAACCCAACAGCTACTCCTCAGGAGCTGGTGAACCTGAAATGCCAACTTTGTAACCCACAGTGCCACATGAGAACTCCATATTCACCAATAGGGTTTGGTCAAATAAAATATTGTGAAATATGGTGAAATATTGTTGTTGTCAGGTGCCATCAAGTCGGAACTGACTCATAGCGACCCCATGCACAGCAGAACGAAACAATGTCCGATCCTGGGTCAACCTCACAACTGCTGCCACACTTGAGTACATCAGTGATGCCACCTGGCCAATCCACCTCGCTGGGGGTCTTCCTCTTTTTCTCTGGCCCTCCACCTTACCCAACATGACATCCTTCTCCAGTGACTGTTCCCTCCTGACAATTTGTCCAAAGTAGAAGCGACGAAGCTTAGCCATCTTGGCCTCCAAAGAGCACTCTGGCTGCACTTCTTCCAAAACAGATCTATTGGTTTTTCTGGCAGTCCATGGCACTTTCAGTATTCTCCTCCAACACCACAACTCAAAGGCATCAATTCTTCTACGATCTTCCTTATTCACTGTCCAGCTTTCACATTCATATGAGGTTATTGAAAATACCATGGCTTGGGTCAGGCGCACCTTAGTCCTCAAGCTGATATCTCTGCTCTTCAATACTTTAAAAAGTTCCTGTGCGGCAGATTTGCCCAATGCAATACGTCGTCTGATCTCTTGACTCTGCTTCCGCGAGTGTTGATAGTTGATCCAAGAAGAATGAAGTCCTTGACAACTTCAATCTTTTCTCCATTGATAAGAATGTTGTTTATTGGTCCAGTGGTGAGGATTTTTGTTTTCTTGACATTGAGATGTAATCCATACCGAAGGCTGTGCTCTTTGATCTTCATAAGTAAATGTTTCATGTGCTCTATGGTGAAGTATTATGTAACTGTAAATAGGAATAAAAAATCCTTTATCCATTGTTAAGCAATAAAAACAAAATTCAACAGAGTATAATAATATCATTCTTTAAAAGGAAAGAAAATAAGACTGCTGTATCAGTTTGTATTGCCATTAAAGATATCCACTAACCTAGTGATTTAAAACAATACCAATTTAGTATCTTCTATAGCTCAATGGTTACAAGTCGGGCTGCTAACCTTAAGGTCAGCAGTTTGAAAATACCAGCCATTCTGTGGGAGAAAGATCAGGCTTTCTGCTCCTGTAAATATTCATAGCCTCAAAATACCTATACAGAGTCACTATGAATAGGAACTGACTGCACGGCATACTACCACCACCACCAGTTTCTGTAGGTCAAAAATCTGGGTTGACTTTGTTGGTTATCCAAAGACGAAGTCAAGGTGTTAGCTAGTTCTAGATAAACATAACGCTTCCAAACTCATTCAGGTTACTGGCAAAATTCAGTTCCATGTGACTGTAAGATTGAAGTCTTCATCTCTTTGATGGTTTGGGACCAGAGGTAATTCCCAATTTTTAGAGGTCACTTACATTTTCTGATTCATGGGCCTCTTCCTCCATCTTCTGAGTCAAAATTGATTTGCTGAGTCCTTCAACAGTTCATATCTTTTTGACTTTCCCATCTGGTTCATCTCTCCTGCCTTCTCTTTCTTTATCTCTCTTATTGACTCTTATGTAGTCTTCATAGGTTTTAAAGATTTTAACAGCATTGCATTGGACCCAGATTAATCAAAGATAACATCCCTATTTTGAGATCTTATTAGAAACTTTAATTACATTGCCAAAGTCCATTCCAAAATACTAATAACTAGATTAGTATTTGAATAACCAGTGGATTTGAATTTTAGGGAAGATGTCTTTAGAATTTTACCTGCCACAAATCCATCTTTACATTCTTTTACAGAAGGAAGTATTTCAGGAAAATATACAAAAAAAAAAAAAAAATTACAGTGGTTACCTGGTTGTGTATGTATAAATCAATGCAAGAAGTGGGTTAATGTGCAAATATCAGACAGTAGTGAAGACATATTTTGCTTTTTTAACATATTTTTTAAACTTTTTATTATGAATTAGGTGAAGATTTATAGGGCAAATCACACAATTTGCATTAACTAATTGATACACACTTTTTTTTTTTTCATCTTGTTGATTTCAATCCCCTCAAAGTAACATCACTTATCCCATTTCCTACCTGTGGTATAGTAAATTATCTAATGACTCTTCTCGCCATAGTCTGTAACTCCCACTGAACAATGTTTCTGCCCTACTGTGTCTAGGTAAGAGAAGGTAGAAGAAAGTCAGATGACATGATTCAACTGCAGATGTTACCAGAGTTAACTGTAATTGTAAAATGTTGAAACTCTAGCATGGGTTTAAAATGAGCCATCTCAGAAGCAGGTGGCGGGGTGTGACTACCATCAAAGAAGAAGAGCCAAGAGTGGAGTGCATCCTTTGGACACTGAGATCCTTTCACATTGAACATCCTCCCAGGGACAGAAAGCTATTACTAGAGGAGTGTCTGAGGAACAGCAGCAGAGACATAGCACAGTGCCTTCAGGCTAAGGTTTATGATGTAGTGGTGTGTCTTATGGGCATTTATCAGCAACTGACTGGAACAACTGTGTCCTAAGCATTTTCTGATCCTATATTATAACATGTTAACTTCCCTATTCAACCCCATAACTCTGAGTATAGTGTTTGAGTCCTGTGTGGCCATTGCAACAGATTATCAAACCAAATTCAATAGTGAGGGTTGTGTGAGGAAGGGTTGGTTCTTCATTTTTGTTACTCCTATTTGCTGTTTTTATTCTTCCTATTTTCCTATCACTTTTGAACTTTGTCCTTGGGTGAATTTGCCCTTTAGATATCCAATAGTTGATTGTTATAAGGTGTGTGTATCTAATTAGTGTTACTGTTCTCTAGGTAGGATGACTTGATTCAGTTGTGGAGGTGACCAGAGTTAATTGCAATTTCTTACCTGAAAATTGAGCCATGGGGGAGAGTTCGTTTTCAGACCTGAGAATTAAGGTCCATAGTCTTAGAGGTTCCACCAATTTCTATTCAACCAGTAACCCTGATGTCTTCTATGATTTTGAATTTTGTTTCATATACTTCTCCCACTCTATCCAGAACCTTCTGATGTGATCCCTTTCAGAGCAGTTGGTAGTAGTAGCCAGTCACCTTCTAGATCTTCTGGTGTCAGGATCATGGGGACTGATTTTCACATGGTCCATTAGTCAATTGGACTGATTGTTTTCATATGTCTTTAATTTTCATCATTCCTCTTTCCTCTAGATGGAAGAAACCAATAGTTGTACCTTAGACTGCTGCTCATGCGCTTTTAAGACCCTAGATGCTACTCAACAAAATAAGATGTATAGCATTGACTTTATGGATTATGTTATGCCAATTGACCTTGGTGTCCCCTAAGACTATGATCCAGACCTCCTAGGCCCAGCAACTCATTCCCCATTCCCTCAACATGTTTTATTATGTCTAAGAAGTTTTCATAACTTTGTTACCTGTTCTACCACATTGATGGGTATGTTTGCTGCAAAGGTAAATAATTATGCACAATATCTTCGTTCAACTCCCCCTCCCCATATATATATACCACAACCATTCAGTCTGTGTGTTGTGTGTATGCATTTACTGAACGGTAACCGTTACTGCAGGACTGCAGGATTGTGCTCATAAGGGTATTTCTCTCTGTTGGTCTTAACTCTTGTACTCCTCTCCATGCCTCCATCTTTTTTTTTGCCACTCCCCTTTTGAAGCATTTTAATGCCCCTTTTAAGGATTGTGCTCACAACCTTTTAGGATGAAGAAATGTCTTCTCCTGGGAGGGGAAAATAAAAAGGTTGGATTCTTCTTCACCCAAGTTTTTGTCTTGTTACATTAAACATTTTTTTAAATTGTGTTTGAACCATATAACATTATGAGAAAATAAAGCATTGCAAAACTAAGAAATTATATGAAAACATTTGATATTGCAAAAATTAAATTTATAGTGACAATATACGTATGGTATGAGACACATGCCACAGTTTTTGTTTTGTTTTGTGTTTTATAAGTTTGGTACCTTTTTATAAGCCATACTAATTTTGTCTATTTTAACACCTTCAAAGCATTCTTTTTTATAGCATTCTTTTTTATAGCGTATAATAACATAAAACTTTAATTTGAGGTAAACACATTTTGTACATATGTAAACTCTGAAGCTGTTCTTTTCTCCATATCATGAGTCAATTAAATTAACAGTGTTAAAGACATCTGTAATGACCAAATGTACAAATATAGATACTAAAACAATATGACTATATGTTAGTCATATAAATAATTCAGAATATGCTTTTATTTTCTTTTTTTGTACATCTAAACTAAGCCAAAAAATTAAAATTTTATAGAGAAATCTTGTACCACAAGGATAGGGCCATAACTCTTAGAAGTTAGTGAACTCCATTTATGAAATGTTTATTTAAGTAACATCAAATAAGAAGTACATTCACTTTGAATAATTGCCAAGAATGACCAATTACCAAATCAATCAGCTTCTTTACAAATCATCCTATCTTCCCATATAAGCATACTACTAACAATACCCTCCTTTTTCAAAGTTTCTGTTGAGAGATAGCTTTCTATGGGTCTCATAGAGCTTGCTTATATTTTGTAAATATGTAAGGTCCTAGTCACTTTTTATCTTGGCCATTCTTTAGGGTTGTGTTTACAACCTTAAGGAATGAGGAAATGTTTTCTCCTGGGAGGAACAAAAAGGTAGGTTTCCAGGTTGCTAAAAGTAGCCATTTCATAGGCTCAATGTTCCTCTCCTATCATGATTTTTTGTTGTTGTTAGATGTCGTCGAGTTGGTTCCAACTCACAGTTACCAAATGCACAACAAAATGAAACATTCCTATAATGCAGTTCACTGCATTTGCAGACATACACGAAGGCCTACTTGTATCACCCCTGTGTTGTTGCTAAGTGTCGTCAAGTCAGTTCTAACTGATAGCAATCCAGCGTAGTGTTTCCAAGGATTGGCTGGTGACTTTGAGCTACTGATCTTGCAGTTTAGATCAACTCTGCAGTCCAGTGCTTATCATACAATGTCACACCAGGATTCCATCACTTCTGTAGGAATTAGAAATCAAGGAACTGACATGACCATGTTGGTACCATGGTTATTGCTTCTGATGTGAGTAATAAGGTCTTTGGCTTCTGCCCTAGAAATTTTGGTTCTTCTGTCAGTATCTGAAACTGTGGAAGGCTAACTTGTTAGGTAGCAGGTAGGGTAAAATGTCAGATGCTTCAAAGTTCATGTTACTACTTCAAATCATTTCTATGAAAATGGTCTTCTCTAATATTTCACTATCTTTCTATTTTTACCCCCTCCCCACTCCATTCACACAATCGTTCATCTGACCTTCCTCAGCCATATTACTGAAATGTCATTGTTATGCATGACTTTGTCCAGGGTCCTGTTTTATTTTCATGTCATGCTTTTACCTCAACAATCCTATCTCTAGCTGCCATTTCTACTCCTATATAGGTACTCAGATGACTTTCATATATACATTAAGCAAAATTCATCTCTTTCTTTCAATTGAGACTTAGTTTTCCAACACACATGTTTGGTAGGGTGAAGGGACAGAGGAAAAGAGGAAGACCCTCAGCGAGATGGATTGACAAAGTGGCAGCATCAATGGACTCAAGTGTGGCAAGGATAGTGACGTTGGCCCAGGATCAGGCAGTGTTTCATTCTGCTGTGCATAAGGTCACTATAAGTTGGTACCAACTCGATGGCACCTAACAACAACAACAATGACTAGATACATATAATCTGATATGATATGTTGTTGTTATTAAATGCCGTTGAATCAGTTCTGACTTTTGGTGGCTTTGCATAAGGTTTCTGAAGAGTGGTTAGTCGGTTTGAACTGCCCATCTTGAATTCAAACTGATTGTGGTGTCCAGTGATTGTAGATTCATCAAACTTAATCTCATTTACTATAACCTCATGTTCTTAAATGGAAAATATTGGAATTATCTTCCAGCTCCCTGAAAGTTTTATCAATTACACAGTTAAAAATCTTAAGCCTTATCCATCATTTCAGAGCCATTTATCTTGCATCTGGATATTATATTAACCTCTCAGTTTATTTATTCCTCAGTATATGCTACTCTCCAAGTTGTTCTGGTGTGACCTTGAACATATGCTACCCGAATTTATGTATCATCTGAAGAACAGATTTGATGCATTAGACACTAAAGACGGAAGACCAGAGGAGTTGTCATTGCTATCAATATTATACAGGAAGAAAACAAAAGGTCATTAAGAAGGTAAGAAAGAAGGAAAAACCCAAAAGAGACTCTGAAACTTACTCTTTAGCACAGAGATGCTAAAGCAAATGAAAGAAATCAGAAGGTAAAAAGTGCTGTACGAAGAATTTCAATGGGCAGCTCAAGAAGACAAAGTCAAATATTATAATGAAACATACAAAGACCTGAAGTTAGTAAACCAAAAGGGAAGAGGACATGCTCAGCCTTTCTCATGCTGCGGGAATTGAAGAAAAAAAAAAAAATCAAGCCTCAACTTAAAATATTGAAGGATTCTGTGGGCAAAATATTGAATGATGCAGAAAGCATCAAAGAAAGATGGAAGGGATACACAGAGTTATTGTACAAAAAGTAAATGGTCAATGATCAGCCATTTCAAGATGTAGCATAAAATCAAGTGCCAATAATAGTGAAGGAAGCAGTTCAAAGTGCATTGAAAACACTGGCAAAGAATAAGGCTCTAGGAATGGATGGAATGAAAATTGACAGAATACAAATTAAAATATATCACCAAACTATGGATGTATTGGAGGCAATCACTCATCTATGCCAAGAATTTGTAAGAGAGTCAGCCAACTGGAAGAGATACATATTTGTGCCCATTCCAAAGAAAGGTGACCCAACAGAATGCAGAAATCATAGAATAATATCATTAATGTAACATGCAACTAAAATTTTGCTGGAGATAATTTAAAAATGGCTGCAACAGTACATCTATAAGGAACTGCCAAAAATTAAAGCCAGTTTCATAATAGGACATTTGAATGATGGATATTAATCCTGATATCAGATGGATCTTGACTGAAAGCAGAGAACACCAGGAAGATGTCTATTTGTGCCTTATTAACTATGCAAATGCATCCAACTGGGTGGATCATGAGAGCATTTGTATAATATTGTGAGGAATGGTCACACATACAGTGATCATGAGAGACAGTTGTTCCAACAGAACAAGAAGATACTGAATAGTGTAAACTCAGGAAAGTTGTATACCAGGTTTGTATTCTTTAATCATATGCATTCAATCTGTATACTGAGTAGATAATCCAATAAACTAGATTATACGAAGAATGCAGCATCAGGATAGGAGGAAGACTCATTAACAACCTGTGATATGCAGATGACACAACTTTGCTTGCTGGAAGTGAAACTGACTTAAAATATTTACTTATGACCACAGTCTTTGGTATAGATTGTACCACATGGTAAACAAAACACAAATACTCACAAATGGACTAATAAATACCATCAAGATAAATGGAGAAAAGAATGAAGTTGGCAAAAATTTAATTATGCTTGGGTCCATAATCAACACTCATGAAAACAGCAGTCAAGAAATTCAACAATGAAGATAGGCAGCAAGATGGCACTGTAGGCAGAAAGTCAGTGTGGATCCTCTACAACAAAGATACAGAGATCCAAATGAAACAAATGCTGATGAAAATCCTGGAACTCTGAGCTTCAGATGAAGGGATAGAGAAGTGGACTGAACACTTACTAGGAGAGAGAGCTAAGCAGACATGGCAAAATAGGAGTGATTCATGATACAAACTGAGCCAATGACCAGACAATTGCAGCCATCTTGAGCTTTTGTGAGTGGTTTCAGAGACAAAATTTCTATTCAAAAAATAGAAATATATTTGTGACTCACAGAAACAAAGGTGCAAATATTTTCTTGTTCCCCACACTCCCCTGGTAACCAGTGGCAAGGCCGGCCCCCACCCGTGTGCATCCACAGGAAAGCTCCCATTTTCCTATTCATAGGCAGCTGCACGGAAGGATGCCACTGTTGTGGGCCCATTAAAGGAGGAGAAAGCTATCTGCATTGATCCTGCTCCAAATCTGCAAAGTGGGTCCTGGCTAGTCCTGGACTAGCCCCCACTAACAGAAACCAATGATCAGACACGTGAGGGAGAAATAAAAACAATACTGCAAATAAACTGCTGGTCTATACCAGCACCCAGGCCAGCCATAGAGTGGTTAGTTGAACTTTCTCAGGTGACTTTGATGGCAAGAGGGCAGTAGATAGTGCTGAGGCATAACATTATTGGTGGACAGAAAAGGACCATTTTTTTTCTTTCCTTCTTATATCCCACATTACCCTGGTGATTAGAGATGTGACTGACCACCATTCACATACACTTCCAGGGAAGATCCTGCTCTCCAGGCTATCAAAGTAGTATCAAAATATGTAGGGAGCTAGCATCACCAAACCAAGCACTAGAATCATGTGTGAGCTATTCCATACCTTCAGAGTGAGTTCTGGTCAGCCCTGGACTAGAAGAATTCTTACCATTGGTTTCCCTCAGGATACCTGATGCCCCAGTTGCTTTGAGGTCTATAAGAACTACTTCCAGATTGGTTGCCCAGAACTGACAACAACTAGCCTTAGGAGCTCTATCTAAGCTTGAGTGTTACTATCTCATCACTTATGCACCCATGACCTGAGAATACCCCAGAATTTTCTTTTCTCTGGGTCTGGAACCTGCCTGGTTTTGTTTTCCATTCTTTCACTTTTTTTCTTTATTCTTTCTCCTTCACCTTTATCTCTCTTACTTTCTCACCTTCCTATCTCTCTTTTCATTTGTTCGTCTTTCTTTTCCCAATGGTTGCTGTTTCTTTCTTTCTTCTTTTTTTTCACTCTTAATTAATTTATATATTTTGTTTTAATTTTTAGTTGTTTTTGCTATTCTCTAGTCTCTTTCTCTTTTATTAATTCCTGTCCCTAAATGTATTTCTATAACCAAGGCTATATTTTCCAACTACGGAGCCTTCTTTTTTGTTCCCAACTTTTGCATTACAATCACTAGTAATGATCAATACATCTTGATTGCATGTTTGATT
>NW_006408609.1:2854186-2862761 GCF_000296735.1 Chrysochloris asiatica | reverse complement strand
GCACCTGACCCAAGCCATGGTATTTTCAATAACCTCATATTCATGTGAAAGCTGGATAGTGAATAAGGAAGACCTTCGAAGAATTGATGCTTTTGAGTTAAAGTGTTGGAGGAGATTATTGAAAGTGCCATGGGCTGCCAAAAGATCCAACAGATCTGTGTTGGAAGAAGTGCAGCCAGAGTGATCCTTGGAGGCCAGGATGGCCAAACTTTATCTCTCATACTTCAGATATGTTGTTATGAGGGACCTGTTACTGGAGAAGGATATCACGTTTGGTAAGTTGGAGGATCAGAAAAATAGAGGAAGACACTCAGAGAGATGGATTGGCCAGGTGGCAGTGTCAATGGCTCAAGCATGGCAACAATTGTGAGGTTGGCCCAAGACCGAGGGAGTGTTTTGTTCTGTTGTGCATAGGGTCACTATGAGTCAGTATGGACTCAATGGCACCTCCAAAAATCTGGAGATCTGCATTCCAGTCAACCCAGTACAGCCATCTTGAAACTTTTCAGGTAGCTGAGAAGGCAAAAGGCCAGTAGACAGAACAGCATACTGTTTATTGGTGGAGAGAATGACATTGTTTTTAATTTTGCTGTTGGCTACCTTTTGCTTGCTTATTTTCTTCTTGTCTCACCTGACAGGAGACAGCAACAATGACCATACAGCCAATTCACAGCCATGCCTTCTACAACCTTCCAGTTGGGCAAAAGTAAATACCAGCTGGTATACATCAGAGTAGCGATTACAACAGACATCAGATAAATTCACTCTGAATTGAACTGTATAAACAGTGAACAGAGAACAGCACACAAGCTTATCTCCTGATCACATTTACATGGAGTCAATTGCTGAGTGCCTGAGAATATACCAACATACATGTATCAACTTAATATAAATATAACACCACAATGCCTTGCTGTCGTTATGTGCTGTGGAGTCAGTTCCAACTCACAGCGACCCTGTACAGGGTTTCCAAGGCTGTAAATCTTCACGGAAGCAGAAAGCCTCATCCTCATCTTTCTCCCACGGAACAGCTGGTAGTTTCAAACTGCTGACCTTAAGGTTCGCAGCCAGATTTGTAACCACTACACTACCAGAGTTCCTTACAATGCCTACTCTGTATATATGAAGAAAAAAGACAAAGTAGTTCAAATAAATGACCAATAAGTGGAGCTAGAAAATGTTTTTGAGGAAGAAGAGGCACTGGAAATAACTGAAAAAGAATTCAGGAGAATGATATGTAGGTACATCCAAATGATTGACAAAAATGTTGAGGAAAACAAGGAAGAATCAAGAAAAGCTCTTCAAGAACAGTCAAAAGTGATAAGGCTTTGGAGGCAATACAAAACCTGAAAACAGAAATCCAGAAGATCAATACTAAGATATCAGAAATGGACAAAACACTGAAAGGGTAAAGGAGTAGATTTGAAGCAACAGAAGCCAGAACTAGCAAACTCAAAGGTAAATCTCTCAATACTAGTAGGCTAGAAGAACAATCAGAAAAAAAATGGAAGACAGCTTAAGATTCATGCAGGAGAACATGAAGAGAAATAATCTATGGATGATTGGAATTCCAGAACAGGAAGAGAAAAGATCATTGAAAAGTTACTGGGAAAAAAAATGTCCTTAATATCATGGAAGATGAAATGATAAGCATTCAAAAAAATGGAATAAACCCCAAACAAGATAGAATCCAAAGAAAATCAACAAGACATATCTTAATCAACCAAAATTGAAGAGAAGGAAAGAATCATGACAGCAGCTCAGAAAATCAAAATATTACCTACAAAAGAAAATTAATAAGATGAAGTTCTGATTTCCCAGAAGAAACCATGCAGTCAAGAAGGCAAGGGAATACATACAAAATTCTTAAATGAAAAAACTGCCAAGAATGAATCACATACCCAACGAAACTGTCCCTCAAATAGGACCATTTCCAGATAAATAGAAATTAGAGGTATTTGTAAAAACCAAGCCAACTTTATAATACATATTAAAAAGAATCCTTTGGATTGAGAACAAACAACAGCCGGAAGTTGACATACACAGGAACACTACCCAGACTACAATCCAGATATAGAAGTATCCAGAGCAAAGCAAAACTACAAGACTGAGTAAGGAATCAAAGATAGCAATCTATAATGAAGACAACTACAAAGAAAAAGAAGGAACAGTATAGTTACAAAATACCAAAAAGGAAATCAAACATATTTCAAGATAAAAGAAACTGCTTTAAATTGGGGAAAAAATAATAAACTATAGAGTAATCTCAAAGAAATTTACTATACCTTCACATCAAATCAAGGAAAGGAAAATCCATGAAGATTTTGGAAACATTAAAACTATGAAAAAATTGGCAAGAAGGAGCACAAAAAATGAATTCAGCTCAGGAAAACATAAGAAACCGAGAACCTGGTGGCACAATAATAAAATAAAATTTAAAAAACCACAGCAAAATGATTGCAATCAATTCATACCTACTGATAATTACAGTGATCATTAATGAATTAAATGTATCAGTCAATAGGAAGAGAGTAACAGGAATGGATCAAAAAACAGAATTCTTCAATATGCTGTCTACAAGATACAACTTAAACATAAAGACCAACATAGACTTAAAAATTAAAGAATGGGAAAAAATATATCAAGCAAATGGCAATCAAACATGAGCAGAAGTGGCAATATTAATCGCTGATTAAATAGACTTTAAAGTAGAAACCAGCTTAAGACACAAGGGAGAACATTATGTTATAATTAAGGTGTCAGTTGAATAAAAGGACATAGCCATAATAAATATCTACATTCCCAATGAAAGAGACTCAAAATACATAAATCAAACTCTAATAGAATTGATGAAAGAAGCAGATAATTCTATAATAATTGCATGAAATTTTAATACACCACTTTCGATGAAAGACACAACCAAAAAGAAACTCAACAAAGACACTGAGGAATTAAACAACACAATCATAGATTTATGCACAACACTCAACCCAATACAGTACATTAGACATTCTCCAAAATGAACCATATGTTAGGCCACAAAGCAAGTCTTAATAAATTTAAAAACATCAAAACACTATAAAGTATCTTTTCAGATCACAATGCTATAAAATTAGAACTCAACAATATAAACATCAAGGAAGCAAAATCAAATACGTAGAAATTGAATAACATCCTGCTGAAAAGCTACTGGGTAATAGAACAAATGAAAAACAAAAAATTAAATATTCCTTGATTCAAATGAGAATGAAAATACAAAATATAAAAACCTTTGGGACATAGCAAAAGCAGGACCTGGAGGGCAATTTGTAGTGATAAATTCAAAGTGTATGATTTGTTGAATGTAAAACTGAAGATCTGTAATTACTTCTGTAAACCTTCACTCAATTCACAAGAAAAATTAGAACAAAACAAAACAACCTATGTGGTGCAGAAAGCAAATCTGCTGCACTAGTCTCCTTTTAAAGTGTTAAAGTGCAAAGGCGTCAGTTTGAGCACTAAGGTGAGACTGAATTTAACCGTGTTATATTCAATACTCTCATATGCATGTGAAAATTGGACAACAACTAAAGAATAGAAGAATTGATGCTCTTGAATTATGGTGATGGAAAAGAATATTAAATGTGCCATGGAAAGCCAGAAGAACAAATAAATCTGTGTTGGAAGAAGTACAACCAGAATGCGCTATAGAAGTCAATATGGGGAGAATTCCTCTCTCATACTTCGGACATGTTATCAGGAGGACCCTGGAAGAAAATAAAGTGGAGAGTTGACAAAAAATAGCAAAAGACCCAACTAAATTGACTGAAACAGCAACATCAGCAATTGACTCAAACATGGCAACTCAGTAGTGTTTTGTTCTGTTGTGCATAGTGTTGCTATGAGTAGAATCTGATTGCACAGCATCTAACAACAACAAAACATTCTGCCATTTACTGAAGACTTGTTTATCACAGTGACTTAAGCCTTGACATTTATACCACAGTCTCCTTCTCCAGCATGTGTAGCTTCAAAATTCATGTTCAGGGAGATTTCTGGTTGGGGTGACGGTAGTGAAAACCAGGAGGAGAGTGATTGATTTTGCATCCCAGGAGCGGAGGTCCCTGAGACCACCAAGCAAGAAGAGTGGAAAGTGTGACCCTACCCAGAGAGGCAGTGAGGCCAGGCGTGCAGACAGAGATGATGGCATGGACAGATGGAGTGACTGGAGACATGGTACTCAGGGAGGGAGAGGAGCTGTTCGCTGACAGCCAGGGGGGTTGGGCAGGCCTGTGGGGTGTATCCTTTGGTTATTTGATGATGCTTGGAAGGGATTGGAGTCATTGCAATGAAATGAAATACGATAGGATGAATGTGAAGCTGAAGTGGGACAGAGGAAAAAATGATGTTTGCACAACCTTGGAACAACAGGGCTCTGGGATACAGAGAGTGAGACATGGATGGAATGGGGAAAAGGGGGGAAATAATGTTAAGACACTTGGCTGTCTTTTGAATCTTGGTTTCCCTGGCATACCACTATAAAATAGACACTGGAGTGGGAGAGAAAGGATTAGCCAGAAAAATCACTACAGAAAGCATGTAAATCCATTTTCTGCCTATAACTGATTGGAATAACTAAAATGGGGCTATAAAGTACCCAGTAAAGGAGGCTTCCTGTGGAGCCTCTGCATTACACAAGACCATAGGTGGAATCCTGAACAGCATCCAGCCTTCTGAGGAGAAATTTCCACTTGAAAGGACAAGCAGACCAGGGTGGAGCGGCCAGAAAAACAGAAGATACTTCTTGAAAGAAAGACTGACAGGAAAAATACAAAACAATAACAGCAGACCGACTGATTGCTACAAGAACAAACAAGTGGCTTGCCCAGAAGACATCAAGGCAAGTGGTTCGGTACCCCTCAGGTCAAACCTCCTTCTAAGACTAAGACTCAATGGGAATACACGCTCTGATTGGTGACCACGTTCGTCATCGATAAGGGGAAGTGAGGGAAAAACAGACTTCTGTGAACCCGGCTAGAGACTTGGTTGGCCAGTAGTGTGGCAAGTCCAGGGGACTCTTGGACCCAGAGTCAGTGACATAGCCACAGAGGACTAGAGTGAAGAGTGATGTGTCCAGCTGAGGAAGAGAGGGCATATGCACAAGAACACCCACACTTTCAGATAATACCCACTTGACCTGGCTTCAATGACTGGAGAATCAGAGTACAACCAGAAGAAAGAAGAGGAATAAAAGAGTAATCTGATACAATTTGATGAACTTAACTTACACCTATGGAAGCAGTAGCTCAATAGAGGGAACAAATCTTCACAGCGAGGATCGTTCCCACCCCCTCCACACACAGAGAGAGGACAGGGATAAGCAACTTGAACATTGTCTACCCAGAATGGGGGTTGGGGGTGGGGCTACAGAGGCAAGAAGTGACTGGCTTACAAGCTTACAAGAGGGAACGTAGATCCAGAGGGCATGGAGGAAGGTAAAATCTCCACTGAGTAGCATCCAATCTGTCTAGGCAGGGCTAATTAAAGGAGATGCGGATAGGTCTTTTGAGACACAACAGTGAATAATTGTTATCAGGACTGATTGTAAGGGCTGGAAATGTAAAGGTAGACATTTTGTGGCAAAGAGTGATTAACTTTGCAGTCCAGTACTGGATGTCCCTGGGACCATCTAGGGAGAACAGCAGAGAACGGAACCCTACCCAGAGAAGCCGTGATGCTAGAGATGGAGGCAGAGACGACGACATGGAGAGATGGAGCAGCTGGGGACTTTGGACCAGGAGAGGGAGAGGGGCTGTGTGCTGACAACCGGGGGGCAGGCTTGCGGGGTTTGTTGTTTTTGTTATGTGCTGTGGAGTCGGTTCCAACTCATAGTGACCCCATATGGGGTTTCTGAGGCTGTAAATCTTTATGGGAATAGAAAGCCTCATCTTTCTCTGGCGGAGCAGCTGGTAGTTTCAAACTGCTGACCTTAAGGTTCGTAGCCCGATTCATAACCCCTTGGTTAATAGATGATACATGGAGGGGATTGTAACCACGTCAAGGATCAATATGAAGCTAATGTCCTCCCATGGAAACTATCACATAATTCAAAATAAAGCATTAAAAATAAAAATTCATGTTCAGAATTTTATCCAGAAATAATAGTTTGTTGGTCTCCTCAGCTGCTTTTGAATCATCCACTCCCACAAGTATGCCTTGAAAGAAACCCTCTTCACCTGTAACTATGTTACTTCTGAAATCCTGAACTCAACTACAAATTCCTAAACTTTCTAAACAGCTCCTTGAATCACACTACATTTGAGTATTACTGGGAAAAAATTTAAATAGGGCTATCAACCAAATGGAGTCCTGGTGTGGCGCTGTGGGTTAATGCTCCAGATTGCAAGCTCATTTGAACTGCAAGGTCGGCGTTCAAGTTTACCAGCAGCTCCTCGGAAACCCTATACAGGGTCCCTTTGGGTTGGTACCGACTCGACGGCACTTAACAACAACAACATCATCTAAATATCTGCTCTTATTTATCTTTTTCTCCTATGTTCTCCAATAACAGATGTTTATATTTTCTCTTCAAATTCTGTACTTGGCTGCTAACTTCAGAACTCTGAGAGGGCTAATTTGTCTCTTATTTTATTTAGAAATACAGGCTATGAGGATTCTACCTCTCTCAATCACCAGTGTGTTATCGGCATATTTATTAATGTCTTCACCCAATCTCACTTTTTAAAAAATTATTATTTGACAGTGAGATTTTCCTTCAGGTGTTTCACACCAACAGTTTCCTTCAGATTCCTGAAGTGTCTAAAGTCTTTTGGAAGTCACACACATATTTTTTCACGTATTCCCTGTTCTCCTTCATTCATTCTCAAACTCTTCCTACATTTAACTTTTCTTTATCCTACTTGCATATTCAAAGGGCCCCATTGGTGTAGTGGATTAAGCTTTGGGATACTAACCAAAAAATTGGTGCTTCACACCCAGAAACTCTGTGAGAGAAAGATAAGATTCTCTGCTTCCATAAGGATTTACAGTCTTAGAAATCTTAGGAGTTTTTCTACTTTGGTCTATCAGGTCGAAATGAGTTTGAATCTACTAGATAACAGTGGGTTTGGTTTTGGATATTTGAATATTCAATTTGGATATTGAATATATTGGATATTTGAATAACCAAATATCCACGCGATTCTCCTACAAATTTTTTTTTCCCCAAAAAAGAGTAATGTTAATTTTATGACTTCTCTGTTGTCTCTCATTAAGTGTACAGAACTTCCTCAATCTGGATTCCTCCTCAATTCCACTGAACTTAATCCTTTCTACTTACCAAATCAAATCATTTTAATCATCTTGTTGACTCGCTGTTGGGAGCTCAGTGACTCTATAGGATAAACACTGATCTGTGAACTACAAGTTTGGTGGTGTGAGCCCAACAACGGATCTATGGGGAAAAGATCAGGCATTCTGCTCCTGCAAAGATTTACAGCCTCTGAAACCATATACAAGGTTGCTAAGAGTAGGAACTCACTGGATAGCACTTAACAAAAAAAATTATTGTATAAAAAACATCTAGACATTGTTAGAAGTCCTGGTGTTTAACTGTGGGTTAATGTGCTGGATTGCGAAATTGGTTTGAATGGAAACCAGTCGCTCCTCAGAAACCCTTAGACAGGGTTGCTGTGGTCAGAAGAGAATCGATGGCACTTAACAACAACAAGGCATTGCTAAGTCACTTATTCCTTGTAATTCCTTCATTATGCTGCCATAATACTCTCTGCATATCTCTATCCTTACAGATGTAGTCCTAGTATGACATTGTAGGATAAGCACTGTACCACAAGGTCAGTTTGAACCACAAGGTCAGCAGTTCAAACTCAACCACTGTTACTAGGAAACTCTATACAGGGTCACTATGAATCAGAACATACTTGATGGCACATAGCAACAACATCCTTACAAATAATTCTAAATGCATTGTCTTTCCAATGGATTGTGAAATGATTGAGGACAGAGGCACTATTCTACTTAGCTTGGATTCCCTAGAAACCAGCAGTATTATTGCTTATTGTGTAATATATTGTGATGGAAAAATGAGTAGATAAATATTTTATAATATTATCTTCATTCTCTATGAGTTGTTTTAGTACATGCACTATGTTTGATCTATCTTCACATTTCTATTTTTTAACACAGTGCTTAGTATATAATAGACAATAAAAGTTAATTTCATAAAAAAAGGAATCATTTCCAATGGCAATCCATGGCAACTCAGGGCATTCCATGATATAGAATGGAAAAGTAGCATTTTGTGAAAAAAAGCACCAATTCTAGGCTTAAATTTTTTTGGTTGTTAGGTGTCATCGAGTCGGTACCAATTCATAGCGACCCTATTCACAACAGAATGAAACATTGCCCAGTGCTGGGCCAACCTCACAATTGTTGTCACACTTGAGCCCATTGATGCTCCTACTTGGCTAATCCATCTAACTGTGAGTCTTCCTCTTTTTCTCTGACCCTCCACCTTACCAAACATGATATCCTTCTCTAATGAGTGGTCACTACTGACAATATGTGCAAAGTATGA
>NW_006408609.1:2852149-2854086 GCF_000296735.1 Chrysochloris asiatica | reverse complement strand
AGTCCATTTCAACTCACTTATGCCTAAGATATCAATGTTTATGTGTTCCATTTCATTTTTGACAATTTCCAATTTTCCTAGATTCATACTTCATAGATTCTATGTTCCAATAACTAATGGATATTACAGCTGTTTTTCTTCATTTTGAATTGTGCATCAACAGCAAATGAACATCTCGAGGGCTTTACTACCATGAGCTTTACTCCATTCGTGTCATCACGGTCAACTCTACTTTGAGGAGGCAGCTCTTTTCCAGTTGCATTTTAAGTGTCTTCCAACCTGAGGGGCTCATTTATTGGCACTATATCTGATAGTATTTATCTAGTATTCATAAGGTTTTCAGTGACTAAATATTTGGAAATAGTTCATCACTCCTTCTTCCTAGTCTATCTTCATCCGGAAACTCATCTGAACCCTGTCCACCATGGGTGACCCTGCTGGTATTTAAAATACCCATGTCATAGCTTCCAGTATCACAGCAACTCACAAACCACCACTGTACGACAACCTGACAGATGAGTGGTGGGGATTACATGATAGAATTTTGAAAAATCAATGGTTTGTCCATTTAAAATTCCTTCTTTAGACAGCATAAGAGATGATTATATACATGGACTGCACCAGATGGAATACACAGAAATCAAATTGACTACATCTGTAATAAGAGTAATAAAAAGTACTATATCATCAGGCAAAGGAGCTCTGGTAGCATAGTGGTTACGAATCGGGCTGCTAACCTTAAGGTCAGCAGTTCGAAACTACCAGCTGTTCCGCGGGAGAAAGATGAGGTGTTCTGCTCCCGTAAAGATTTACTATGGGTTGGAAACGACTCGACGGCACTTAACAACAACAACAATATCATCAGGCAAAACAAGATCAGGGGCAAAATGTGGAACAGACCATCTGTTGCTCATATGCAAATTCAAGCTAAAGCTGAAGAAAATGAAACAAGTCCACGAGTGCCAAAATATGACCTTGATTATATCCCACCTGAATTTAGAGGTCATCTGAAGAACAGATTTGATACATTAAACACTAAAGACAGAAGACCAGAAGAGTTGTGGGATGACATCAAGAACATCATACATGAAGAAAGCAAACATTATTAAGAAGACAAGAAAGAAGGAAAAGATCAAAATGGATGTCAAAAGAGACACTGAATCTTGCTCTCCAGCATACAGATGTTAATGCAAATAGAAGAAATGAGGAGGTACAAGAGCTGAATGTTGTTGTTGTTATGTGCCGTGGAGTCGGTTCTGATTCAAAGTGACCCTGTACAGGGTTTCCAAGGCTGTAAATCCTTATGGGAGCAGAACGCCTCATCTTTCTCCCACAGAACAGCTGGTAGTTTCAAACTGCTGACCTTGCGGTTCGCAGCCTGATTCTGGTAATGTAACCACTACGCTACCAGAGCTCCTTACAAGAGCTGAATAAGAACATTTCAAATGTCAGCTCGAAAAGATAAAGTCAAATATTACAAAAAAAAAAAACAAACGTGCACAAATCTGGAGTCAGAAAACCAAAAGAGAAGAACACGCTCAGCATTTCTCAAGCAGAGGGAACTAAGGAAAAAATTCAAGCCTTGAATTTCTTTATTGGAGGATTCTCTGGGCAAATTATTGAATGATGCAGAAAACATCAAAAGAAGATAGAAGGAATACACAGAGTCACTGTACCAAAAGAAGGTGGTTGATGTTCAACCATTTCAAAAGGTAACATATGATCAAGAGCCAATGATGCTGAAGGGAGAAGTATAAGGTGCATTGAAGGAATTGGCAAATAACAAGTCTCCAGGAATTTATGGGATAAAAAATTCAAATATTTCAAGAAAGTGAGGCAGTACTAGAAGCATTTACTCATCTATGCCAAGACATTTGAAAGACAACTATCCTTCCTACTGATTAGAAGAGATCCATATTTGTGCCAATTCCAAAGAA
>NW_006408609.1:2844415-2849468 GCF_000296735.1 Chrysochloris asiatica | reverse complement strand
TTTATTGGTCCAGTGGTAAGTATTTTGTTTTCTTTACATTGAGATGCAATCCATACCAAAGACTGTGGTCTTTGAGCATCTTCAGTAAATATTTTGAGTCCTCTTCACTTTCAGAAAGCACGGTTGTATCATCTGCATATCACAGGTTTGTTAATGAGTCTTCCTCCATAGCTGAAATGGACTGGTATTGGCCATTTTGAATCTGACAACCACGTGGTTTACTATGCTGGGAATGACAAATTGAAGGGAAATGATGTTGCATTCATTGTCAAAAAGAACATATCCAGATCAGTCATGAGGTACATACAACTCTGTGATAGGATAATATCCATATACCTGCAAGGAAGACCAGTTAATACTACTATAATTCAAATTTACACACCAACCAGTAAAGTCAGTGAGGATGAAATAGAAGAATTCTACCAACTTCTTCAATCTGAAATTGATCAAACATGCAATCAAGATGTATTGATCATTACTGGTGACTGGAATGCAATAGTTGGGAACAAAGAGGAAGGATCAGTAATTGGACAATATAGCCTCAGTGATAGAAATGATTCTGGAGATTGTGTGATAGAATTCTGCAAAATCAATAATTTGTTCATTTCAAATACATTCTTTAGACAGCATAAGAGATGACTATACACATGGACCTTATCAGATGGAATACACAGAAATCAAATTGACTATACCTGTGGAAAGAGATGATGGAAAAGCTCCATATCATCAGTCAAAACAAGGCCAGGGGCAGATTGTGGAACAGACTATCAATTGCTCATATGCAAATTGAAACTGAAGCTAAATAAAAAAAGAAAACAAGTACATGAGAGCCAAAATATGACCTTGAATATATCCCACCTGAATTTAGAGGTCATCTGAAGATTATATTTGATACATTAAACACCAAAGACCGAAGACCAGAAGAGTTGTGTTATGACATCAAGAACATCATGCAGGAAGAAAGCAGTCATTAAGAAGACATGAAAGAAGGAAAAGGTCAAAATGGATGTCAGAAGAGACACTGAAACTTGCTCTCCAGCATAGAGATGCTAAAGCAAATGTAAGAAACGAGGAGGTCCAAGAGCTGAACAGAAAATTTCAAAGGTCATCTCGAGAAGATAAAGTCAAATATTACAACAAATTGTGCAAAGATCTGGAATCAGAAAATCAAAAAGGAAGCACACGCTCAGCTTTTCTCATGTTGTAGGAACTGAAGAAAAAAATTCAAGCTTCGACTTTCATTATTGAGGGATTCTCTGGACAAATTATTGAATGCTGCAGACAGCATCAAAAGAACATGGAAAGAATACAGAGTCAGTGTCCCAAAAGTACATTGTTGATGTTCAACCATTTCAATAGGTATGATCAAGAGCCAATGATACTGAAGGAAGAAGTCCAAGGTGCATTGAAGGAATTGGCAAAGAAGGAATTGGCAAGGCACCTGGAAATAATGGGATAAAGATTGAAATCTTTCAAGAAAGTGAAGTGGCACAGGAGGCACTCACTCATCTATGCCAGGAAATTTGGAAGACAACTATGTGGTCAACTGATTGGAAGAGATCCATATTTGTGCCCATTCCAAAGAGAGGTGACCCAAGGTACTGCAGAAATTATCAGACTATATCTTTGATACCCCATGTGAGTAACGTTTTACTAAAGATAATACAGAAACGGCTGCAAGCATACATTAACAAAGAACTTCCAGAGGTTCAAGCCAGATTCAGATGAGGCTGTGGGATGAGGGATATCATTGCTAATATCAGATGGATCTTGACTGGAAGCAGAGAATACCAGAAAGATGTTTACCTGTGCTTTATTGAGTACGCAAAGGCTTTTGATTGTGTGGATCATGACAAGCTATGGACAACATTGCCAAGTATGAATATTCCTGAACTCTCAATTGTGCTTATGAGGAATTTTTACATAGACAAAAACGTAGCTGTTTGACCAGAACATGGGAACATGGAATGGTTTAAAATTAAGAAAGGTATGCAACAGGGTTGTATTCTTTCACCATACTTATTCAACCTGTATGCTGAACAAATAATCCAAGAAGCTGGTTTATATGACAAAAAACGTGTTGTTAAGTATCTATTCAGATGATTAATTATTTAGTTATCAGTTCTTGACTGAAGAGAAATTAGATACAGAATGAGTGCATCTTCTCTCAAAATAAAACAAAATTATAAAATTTTCCTTCTAGAACATTATTTCTAGATTGATTCCTGGTAAGTATTTCAATTCCTATTCACTAATGTCAACATTTAAATGACAAACAACAATAGAGTTAAAAGACAAAATTTGTACCGCCCTTGATACAACTCACTGTATCAACACCAGACTCTTACAAGCTGATTGCTGTGGGAAGCTTCGGTGCACTTGGCTGAGATGATTCTGAAACTTAGAGGTGTGTTATTAGCTGCCACAGCACTGACAAACATAATAGCAATGTACTGATGCTTATCCCTGACTTTTCTAAACGCTAGCTAGAGATTGTCAGAATTGTATTTCTGGAGACCAAACAATTTATTTTAATCTAAAAATGCATTCCGTAAAAGCAAGGAAAAGAAACATTGAATTTTTTACATTGGTTTTTGAGTAAGCACTTAAGGATTCAAATAAATATGCAAGCATTAAGTATCCAAATAGTACCACAATTTATTTTGTAAATGACATTAGATAAAGAATTAAGTTGCAAACTGTGAAGAAAACCAAAGTGATTGTGTGAAAACTGACTTGAGAGTTAGGGGAACTGGATTCTAAACACATACTCCTATTATCTAACTCTACTGACATGGAACATATCAATTTATATTTCTGAGTCTCATTTTCTTTTCTTGTACGTGGAATGTTAGGTCAATGACCTTCTCAATTATATTTCAATTCTCACATTTTGTAATTTCAAGAAAAGCCTGGAAAAATGTATCTACTACCTTCTCACTGGGCTCCATAGAGTTTGAACAGAGGGAATGTGAGGAAAAATATATGGAGAAACTAAGAAAGGATGAAATGCTATTATAAACACTTAGTAGAGAATCTAAATAATTAGGTTTTTTTTAATTCTTTATGTGATCATTGCTGGATTCTGTCTAGAGTAAATAAGTAGGTACCCTACTCAAAAATTATGGCTGTTATTGAGGATAATAAATTTTAGAAGGAAAATGTAGTGTCACGGATAAAGTCAACACCATTGACAGTATTAGATAATGAATTCAGAATTCCCTATCACTTTATCCTTTTCAACCTTATGATCCATCCTAACGACATAGTAACAAAAATAGTGAGGCTTTGTTTTAAGCGTGATGAGGCACTATTGAAGGGTTTTAAATAGAACAATTATATATTTTATTATTTTTTAAAGAACACATTGATGATTTGGAAATAGACATATATGGTTCTGGAGTGAGCAGTTATTTCTGTGAGACAGGGGAGAGCTAACAGAAACTAGGGTAGGTTAGTTCCAGTGAGACAAAGATAAAAGTGTTAATTATGAAAATATTTTCAAGGTACATCTGACATTGATTATTCTGAATTTGCACTAAACAACAACAAAAACCTATTTGTTAATATTTAACTATAGAAGAATTGTATGTAAGAACTATTGAAATTATGGTGATGGAAAATTTGGCAGCAGATATTTGTGATGGTTGTACAACATGATTGATATTATTGTTCTCACTGATCTAAATACACAAAAAATGTTTAAATGGGAAATATTGTGTTATCTATATTTTTACAAAAACAATAAAAAATCGGAAGCATTTATTCTTCTCAAGGGATAAAGCCATATTCATAAATAACTTCATAACAATTTCTTAAATATTTTCATAAGAAATCTCATGTTGTTAGTTTCCTTGAGTTGATTCGGACTGATGGTAACTCCATGTGTGGAGAGTAAAAGATTCCACAGGGTTTTCAAAGCTGTCATATTTTGTACTCAGATTAGCAGACCTGTATTCCTGGATAAAATGGGTGGGTGGGTTTCAATAGTCTATCTTTTTACTGAATTCTTAACCATTTGTGCCATGTGGAAGTCCAATAAAGTTTATGTTGTTGAGGTTAAGTGCCATTGAGTTAATTCTGGCTCACAGTGACCCTGTATAGGGTTTCTGAGGAGCAGCTGATGGGTTTGAACTGTTGTTTTGTGATTCACAGTCCAGCTATGAACCAAAGTCACACCAGAAGTTCAAGAAAGTTCACAAAGTAGGGAATATATGCATATGTGTTATTGCCTAGTATAGTTACTCCTATTTGCTTGAGTTCAGTCTTTGGTGAAACATTTTTATCAGTCCTGATTTTTTTAAAAATAAATTTTATCATCCAAATGACCTAGATTTTCTAACATCTGCATGTACCTAGTGATTTAGGTGAAATGTATAGACAATAAATATTTAGGGTTAAGATGATATTAATTACAGGATAGTGATTAACAAAACAAAACATGCACTAAAGATACTTTAAAGACTTAATCAACCTCAAAGTATTTTTTTTTAATTCCCACATCTTAACTGATTTCTGAAGTTTTCATATAAAGTTTGCCATCAACTTTTCATCTGAATGAAAACTGTAGCTTTGAAAATTTGGACATGGACTGACAGAAATCACTGTGTGGCTATAGGGAGTAGTCATCTCTACAAGTGGTCTTGAAGATATGGTAAATGTAGGAGAATCAATTAAAAGCCACACTAAGCTACTCCTCTAATCCCTTTAACTCTATAAAAACAGAACCTACACTTAATATCATCTCACCATGACAATTACTGTCAAGTTTATTGGAAGCAGATTTCTGTATTTAGTACGTTGTTTATCATTTTAGTTATATATGAGGTTGGAATCACCATACAATATTTGTTTAGGGAACCTAAGACTTAAATGCTTACTTTGACTTTCCTTTTATAAACACAACTAAACTTACATTATATACATCAAGAGTATGCAGTTAGTAGAAAATAATAAGTGATATTTTGAGATATTTTAAATTTCTTAACTGACAAGAGGTTGTTATTGCTAGGTGTCATATAGTCGGGACCAACTCATAGCAACCTTATGCACA
>NW_006408609.1:2823910-2843308 GCF_000296735.1 Chrysochloris asiatica | reverse complement strand
GGCCTCTTCTGAAACCAGATCAAACCTCTGGAAGTTCTCTGTCAATTTATGCTTGCTGCTATTTCTGTATTACCTTTAGTAAAGTTTTATTCACATGGGATATCAAATAGATTGTCCGACAGTTTCCTCATTCCATTGGGTCATCTCTCTTTTGAATGGTCAGAAATACAGAACTCTTCCAATCAGTTGGCCAGATAGTTGTCTTCCAAATTTCTTAGCATAGATGAGTGAGTGCCTCCTGTGCCGCCTCAGTTTCTTGAAAGGTTTCAATTTTTATTCTATCAATTCCTGGTACCTTGTTCTTTTCCAATTCCTTCAACACACCTTGGACTTCCTCCTTCAGGATCATTGGTTCTTGATCATATTCTACCTCTTGAAACAGTTGAATATTAACCATTTCCTTATGGTTCAGTAACTCTGTATATTTCTTCCATCTTCTCTAGATGCTTTCTGCATCATTCAATAATTTTCCCAGAGAATCTTTCAATAACAAAAATAGAAGCTTGATTCTTTTCTTCATTTCTGCAGCTTGAGAAATGCTAAGCGTGTTCTTCCCTTTTGGTTTTCTGAGTCTAGATCTTTGCACATTTTGTTGTAATATTTGGCTTTATCTTCTTGAGTTGGTCTTTGAAATTTTTTGTTCAGCTCTTGGACCTCCTCATTTCTTCCATTTGAGAATTCAGAAATTAACCCATCCACATACAGCCAAATGATTTTTGACAAAGTGCCTAGGTGTATTGCATGTTGAGGAGATAGTCTCTTTAACAGAGGGTGCTGGCAGAACTGGAGAGCAATATGTAGAAGATTGAAACAAGACCATCACCTCACACCCTATACAAAAACAAATTTAGTATGGATTAAAGGCCTAAATGTGAATCCCAAAATTATGAAGGTCATCAAGGAAAAAAATAGGGACAAATGTGAGGGTACTAATTCAGGACATACAGTCTACCATACATTTTGAAATTTTCATAAACAAAAGGAGAAGAAATAGATGATTGGGATATACTAAAAATTAAAAACTTATGTGCATCAAAAGACTTCACCAGAGTAAAAAGGGAACCCAGAGACTGGGAAAAAATCTTTTGCAACAACACATCAAATAAGGGACTCATTTCTAAAATATATAGGAAACTACAACACCTCCACAAGGAAAAGACAAATAACCCAATTAAAAAATGGGCACAGGACATGAACAGACACTTCACCAAGGAGGAACTCTGCAGCCAACAATCATATGAAGAAATGTTCATGATCACTAGCTATCAGAGAGATGCAAATCAAAACAAGAATGTGATATCATCTTACACCACTCTGTAAAGCAATATGGCGCTTCCTCAGAAGGTTGGAAATAGAAATACCTTATGATCTAGCAATTCCTCTACTTGGTATTTACCCACAAGAAACATGAGCCTTAACAAGAGTAGAGATATGCACACCAATGTTCATAGCAGCACTATTTACAATAGCAAAAAGATGGAGACAGCCTAAATGCCCATCAATTGAAGAATGGAAAACAAACTTTGGTACATACACACAATGGAATACCATGCTACCTTGAAGAACAACAAGGAAGCTGCAAGTCACTGCATTACAGTTTGATGAACTTTACCTATATGTGTGGATGTAGTAGCTCAAAAAAGTGAAGAAATCTTTACAGCAAGGATCACTCCCACCCCCTTGGTACACAGGGTTGACAGGGATGGGCAACATAGACATTGGCTACCCAAAATGGGGGTGGGGTGGCTAAAAAGGTAAGAAGTGACTGGCTTACAAGCTTTCAAGAGGGAGCCTAGTTCCAAATGGGGCAGGGGTAGGTTGAACCTCCACTAAATGATTTCCAATCTGGTGGGACCAGGCTTGCAAAAGGAATTGGGGATAAGACTCTTGTGGTACAATAGTGAATAATTGCCATCAGGACGGATTGTGAGGGTCAGAAGTGTAGAGGTAGATGTTTTTTGGACAAAAAGAGGGGAGTGATTGATTTTGCAGTCCAGGAGCAGAGGTCCCTGGGACCATCACATGAGAAGAGCGGAGAGCAGAGCCCTACACAGAGAGGCAGTGACACCAGGGATGGAGACAGAGATGATGACATGGACAGATGGACTGGCTGGGGACACTAGACTCAGGAAGGAGAGGGGCTGTGTGCTGATGGCTGAGGTGGCAGCCCTGTGGGGTGTATCTTTTGGTTATTTGATGATGCATAGAGGGGATTGTAATCATCGCAATGAAACGAAATATGATAGGGTGAATGTAAAACTGATGTTCTTCCATGTAAACCCACATAATTCACAATAAAAACTTAAAAAAAAAAAAATACCGATGTTATAACTTTCAGAATCACAGCAATTCACAAGCCACCACAGTACGACAAACTGACAGACAAGTGGTGGGACAAGAGGTAGGAGTGAAATAAAGAAAATGAGTGAAAAAAGCAAGATAAATACCTATCTATCTATCTATACATATATATTCTTTATTTCACTCTGACAAGAGGTAGGAGTGAAATAAATAATATATAGATACAGATATAGATATAGGATAGATAGATAGATAGATAGATAGATAGATAGATAGATAGATAGATAGATAGATAGATAATTTATCTTGCTTTGCTCACTAATTTTTTTTAAAAGCTGATACCAAAGTCAGCTAGTACCACATCTGCACTGAAAATACAATTCTTTTAGCTCAGAGTATTGCCTGTGGTTATTTGTAATCCCAGACATTCTAATAATGGTCCTTTTTGAGAAAACTCAGTATTTTCCCAATTTTAGTCAAATAAACTAAGAAAGTATATGCCATCAGAGTTTTAACTTCCTTTTTCTTCTCTTCAAGTGTTATGACTCTGCTCCAGCTTTTCTGAGATGATTAATGACAGGTGTGACTGAGAGAAGTAATTACAGAGAGTGACTAGAAGTTTAAGATTTGAGAGATGAAAGTGAATGATATGAATATGAAAGTTTTAGTGATGAAGTCAACTTCTGACAGGCACAACATGCTCATTATGGAAATTTTGAAATAAAGATCTGAAAAATAAGTTAAAAATGGGAGAACATAATTTAATCATTCACCTCTTTAATATGGAGAGTAAAGGCATATCCTGTGTTGAAAGAAATTCTGATTTGGAAAACTAATTATTCATTATTGCTACCATTTTTTTTTTCAGGCCTACACTCTCTAGTCTCATGGTCTTTACACTTGAGGTTGTGAGGGTGGTTATTTATATGATCTGCACATTCTAAATGGAACACTCAGTTCAGTTAGTTGTATAGCAGTCCTTTATAGATATCAAATTAGTTCATATGAAGACACTATAAAGAGTGATGAATTGCATTTCCAAGAATCTGTTAGCTTTCCTCTTGGTTCTTGGTTCATTTTCTTTTTCCATTTAATATATATTTTTTAAGTTTTTATTGTGAATTTAGTGATGGTTTACATGGGAGAACATTAGTTTTACACTCATTGTTTCATTGCCATGATTACAATCTCCTCCGTGCATCACCATTCAACAGTATTTGCTTTTATTCTCTGCTTTTTGTTGAGGGGTGGGGGGGGTTGGGGAGGGAGCGGGGATATACACCAAAACACTCAGGAATATATAATCATTTAAACAACCCAAGGGCACATTCTGCAAACCTGCCTCCCTGCTGCCAGCACAAAGGCTTTCTCTTTCCATGAGTCTAGAGTCCTCAGCTGGTCTATCTCTCCATGTCATCATCTCTTCCTCCATCTCTGGGTCGCTGCTTCCCTGGATAGAGCTCCACATTCCATTCATGCTCTTCTCCCTTGATGGTCCTAGGGCCCTCTGTTCCTGCAATGGAAGATTAACTACTCCTCCCTTTGTGTTACAAAGCTTCTACCTTTACAGTTGTGACATTAGCAATTAGTCTTGATATCAACTACCCATTACTGAATCATAAGACTCTTATCCCCAACTCTTTTCACCAAACTTGTCTAAAGATGAAAACCATTCAGTGGGGATTCTACCTTCCCTACACACTCTAAAACTAAACTCCTTCTTGAAAACTTGTAAGCCAATCACTTCTTGCCTTTATAGCACCCCCTACCCCCATTTTAGATAACCAGTTTCTTCTTGGTTCACTTTTATCCATAAAATGCAATTAAATTGTAAACATATAGAGGTAAAAGATTATATTTTTATACTATATCTCAAATAGTGTCTGGTTTGTGCCTCTAAAATAATGTATATAAAATGGATATAAAGAATGAATAATGACTACAGATAGCTTTGAAGATGATTTAAGAAGGGATTAAGTAAGAGTAAGTATAAATGAGCAGTGTGCTTAGAGAATTCAATTTTAATTATCTCAAGCAAAGTTGTTCTAACTATTTTGAATTTGTGAAGGACAGACTTCGCACTTATTTGTTTTATTTAAAGTTATCAAACTCTGTGCTACTTTCATACCAATTATTTTACATTGACATAAATTTAAAAGAATATAGGAAAAAACGTTTAATTTTCCCTGTAAATAAAACATATGCACAAACAACAAAAAAGGCTATGAATTAACTATATTTTAACAACAGTTTCTTTTCTTTTCTTTTTAATTTTTGCCCTAAGAGTGTAGGATAAATCTCAGGAAACATTTCTTTAGTTAATGTTCTATTGCTCTTATTTATAAAGATATTTGATTATTCTACTTTTCTCAGTATTGCTGCAATGGACATCTGTTTTTGAATCTAGCTGCATTTATCCGTATGGCACTGTATGATAAAAACTGGACTACATGGTCTATTTGAAACACAAGGTCAGTGGTTCTAACTCACCAGCTGCTCCTCAGAAACTCTATACAGGGTTGCTATGAGTCAGAACCAACTCAATGGCACTTAACAAAAACAACAACTCCTTTAAGTAATAACTAAAATTTTCCTTTAAAATGGACTCATTTCCCATTTGTAATCCATGTATTTTGATGCCGTGCACTTCCAATTCCAAAGGCACAGAATGTGGGTCAAGTCAGGACAATCAATCCACCTTATTTCAATGCTCTTAATGCTTAGATCAAGCTTGTAATCAAATTCAAGCCATTAAAAAATGGATTTACAATGGGAATGCATGCTTTGATTGGTGACCATGCTCATCACCAATAAGGGGAAGTGAGGGAAAACAGCAATGAAGCTGCAAGCTAAGCCCTACAATGTTCAATAGACTTCTGTGAACCCGGGTGGAGACCTGGTTGTCCAACAGTGTGGCAAGACCTTGGGACTCTTGGGCCCAGAGTCACTGACATAGCCACAGAGGACTAGAGTGGAGAGTGAAGCATCCAGCTGATAAGAAGAGAGGGCGTATGCACAAGAACACCCACACTTGCAGATAATACCCACTTGACCTGGCTTCAATGATCAGAACTTGACTAGAAGAAAGAAGAGGGGAAAAAAGGAGTAATGTGATACAGTTTGATGAACTTGACTGACTCATAGCAACCTTATGCACAGCAGAACGAAACACTGCCTGATCCTGGGCCAACCTCACTACTGTTGCCACGCTTGAGTCCATCAATGCTGCTATTTGGCCAATCCATCTTGTTAGGGGTCTTCCTTTTTTCTCTGACCCTCCACCTTACCAAACATGATATCTTTCTCCAGCTACTGGTCCCTCCTGACAATATATCTGAAATATGAGAAATGAAGTTTGTCCATCCTAGCCTTCAAGGAGCACTCTGGCTGCACTTCTTCCAACACGGATCTGTTTGTTCCTTTGGCAGCCCATGGCACTTTCATTATTCTCCTACAACACCATAACTCAAAAGCATCAAATATTCTACAGTTTTCCTTATTCACTGTTCAGCTTTAGCATGCATATGATGTTATTGAGAATACCATGGCTTAGGTGAGGCACACCTTAGTCCTCAAGCTGACATCTTTGTTTTTCAACACTTTAAAAAGGTCTTGTGTAGCAGATTTGTCTAATGCAATATGTCATTTGATTTCTTGCTCCTTAGAGGCCAAGATGCCCAAACTTCATCTCTCATACTTTGGACATATTGTCAGGAGGGACCATTCGCTGGAGAAGGATATCATGTTTGGTAAGGTGGAGGGTCAGTGAAAAAGAGGAAGACCTCCAACTAGATGGATTGGCCAAGTGGCAGCATTGATGGACTCAAGCGTGGCAACAGTAGTGAAGTTGGCCCAGGATCAGGCAGTGTTTTGTTCTGCTGTGCATATGGTTGCTATAGGTCAGTACCAACTAGATGGCACCTAACAACAATAATAGACTGTCAATAAAACCCCCAAACAGATCTGTGTTGGAACAAGTATAGCTAGATTGCTCCATGGAAGCCAGGAAATAGTATCAGGAGGGACTGGTCCCTGGAAAAGGACATAATGCTTGGTAAAGTGGAGTGTTAAAGAAAAAGAGGAAAGCAAGATGAACCGACACAGTGCCCAAAGCAATGGGCTTAAGTATAGCAACTATTGTGAGGTTGGTGCAGAACTGGGCAGTGTTTCATTCTGTTTTCCATTAGGTTCACTACAAAACAACAAAAGGAAGGAGCACTAGTCCCTAGTGGGCTATGCGCTGGGCTTTTAGCCACAAGGTCAGCAGTTTGAATCTGCCAGTCACTCCATGGGAGACTCCTGTAAAGATGACTTATAGCTTCTGAAACCTATGAGTTGGAATTGGCTCAACAGCACATAAACATCCATGACCGTCCACAGATAAGTAAAAGTATATGGGAAAATGTGTTTTTTTAAATGAGATAGCCAGCTACTCTCTGAATAGTAAATCATTCAATAAAAAAATCTTCAATGTTATGATATATTGTTTATTTTCTAGTGCTTTTAGTAGCATCAGAAAACTTGCATTCTTGTCTTCTGTTCACCACTCCATGTTGAAATGAGAAAGTGGAGTTAGTTATAATATTTAATTATAAAAATATAACTGACAGTCATGCCGTAAGCTAAAAAAAATTGTTTGACACAGATTTCCCTAAATCAGTGAAATACATTTCCACATTTCTCATATGGTGATGCAATACATATTGAAACCTGTCCTGTATAACCTATATATTCCATTGCCAGATTTTGAAAATATTCACAAAGTTATTGATGACCTTTCATCATAATATTATAGCTTTGTTTTGTTCTACCCCTCTTGAGTTATAAGCTAATCAATAACTCATTGAAAAAAAAAAAAGATGTATGTAGAGTTAGTGAAAAAAAAAAAGATGTATATCTAGTCAGTCTAGTTGATAAGCATCGACTTCTGCATATAACTCTTTTGGCATAAATTTACAAAGCATGTTGATCAGTCTCTTTATATAAATATTATTTAATACTCCATACATTGACTCTTGATTTACAAATATTTGTTTCAGGTATAACAATTTAAGAGTTAACAAAATTAACATAAAACATATTAAACATATTTTCTGACAAAATACATTTTATTTTCAATTATCAGTATCAATTATTAACTACCAGTATTCTAAAACTTTCTTTGAAGATTATGTATAAACATATTGATGAAATGTAAAAATATGTTAATCTTTCATTAGCCAAATAGTTTTGACTAACAGAGGGACAGGTTGTTATTGTTGTTGAGTGCCATCTAGTCAGTTCAGACCCATAGCAGCATTGTTTAGGGTTGTCAAGGAGTGGCTGGTGAGCTTGAACCACTGACCTTACAGTTCAAACTGACTTTGCAGTCCAGCACCACACAAAGACAGGCTATATATACATTATTTGTATATATTTGGTGATGATATTATAAAAATTGAAAAGAATATTATGATTTTTTATCATATATTGAAGTGCAAAAAAATAGAGAAATGCTGAAAAAATGATGAGGGCATGTAGAAACGACATAGAAGTGAACCTGGAAGAGTTTTGAATGGCCAAACTTGGGCATTTTGAACAACAAAATAAAAACTTTTATAATGGTACATAACCTTCAAAAAAAATACATATATATGACCCAGGTGAATTAACTAGTTAACTAACAATATATAAAGAAAGGGCAGTGGTTTCTGACAGTAGAATTTTAATTAAGAATTGGGTGGGGGGAGGAATGACGTGTGAAAAAACAATATTTGATGAGCATAAGCATCATCAGTAGCAATGATTTAGAATTAATGATTTAAAATCATCAATATGTTTTAAAAATGTTATTATTGTTAGGTGTCATCAAGTTGGTACCTACTCATGGTTACCTTATACATAACAGAATAAAATACTGCCTGGTCCTGCACCAACCTCAGAATTGTTCCTCCTGAAAATATGTCCAAAGTATGAGAGATGAAGTCTAGAATTTAAGGAGCATTCTAGCTGTATTTCTTCCAAAACAGATTTGTTTGTTCTTTTGACAGTCAATGATACTTTTAATAGTCACCTCTAACACCATAACACAAATGGGTCAAATTCTTATATGGTCTTCCTTATTCAATGTCCAGTTTTCACATGCATATGAGGTTATTGAAAATACCATGGCTTGGGTCAGTAGCACCTTAGTTCTCAAACTGACATCTTTGTTCTTGAGCACATTAAAGAGATTTTGTGCAGGAGATTTGCTTAATGCAATATATTATTTAATTTCATGACTGCTGCTTCCATGAATGTTGATGGTTAATCCAAGCAAAATGAAGTCTTTGACAACTTTACTCTTTTCTCCATTTACATGGTGGTGGTTATGTGCTGTGGAGATGGTTCTGATTCATAGCGACCCTGTGCAGGGTTTCCGAGGCTGTAAATCTTTATGGGAGCAGAAAGCCTCATCTTTCTCCCACAGAACAGGTGGTAATTTCGAACCGCTGATATTGCAGTTCAGAGCCCAATTCGTAACCACTATGCTACCAGAGCTCCTTTAGATGTTGTTTATTGGTCCAGTGGTGAGGATTTTGCTTCCTTTATATTGAGGTGCAACTCATGCTAAAGGCTGTAGTCGTTTATCATCATAAGTAAGTAATTTAAGTCCTCTCTGCTTTCAGCAAGTAAGGTTGTATCATCGGCAGATTGTTAATGAGTCTTCCTCCAATCCTGATGTCACATTCTTCTTCCTATAACCCAGCTTCTCAGATTATTTGCTCGGTATACAGATTGAGTAAATTCTGCAAATGAATACAACCCTGGCACACACCTTTCTTAATTTTAAACTATCCAGAGTTCCCTTGTTCTGTTTAAAAAACTGCCTCTTGGACTATGCACAGGTTCCTTATGAGCACAATAAAGTATTTGGGAATACTCATTCTCTGCAATGTTGTCCATAGCTTATCATGATCCACATAATCAAAAACCTTAGCGTAGACAATAAAGCATAGGTAAACATCTTTCTGGTAGTCTCTACTTTCAACCAAGATCCATCTGATGTCGGCCATGATAAATAAATTTCATTCCACAACCTTATCTGAATCCAGCTTGAACCTCTGGCAGTTCCCTATTAATGTACTGTTGCAGCCATTTTTAAATCATCTTTAGCATGACTTTATTTGCATGTGATATTAATGATATTGTCCAATGATTTTTGCATTCTGTTGGGTAACCTATTTTGGAATGGGCAAAAATATGGATTATTTCCTATCAGTTGGTCAGGTAGTTGTCTTCTATATTGTTTGGCATAGAATAGTGAGTGCCTCCAGTGCTACCTCAGTTTGTTGAAAGATTTTGATTTGCATTCAATCAATTCCAGGAGTCTTATGGGGTTTTTTTTGCCAATGCCTTCAACGCATCTTGAACTTCTACCTTGAGCATTACTGGTTCTTGATCATATATTACCTCTTGAAATGATTGAACAGCCACCATTTCTTTTTTTGTATAGTGACTGTGTATTACTTCCATCTTTTATTGATGCTTTATGCATCTTTCAATATTTTGCCAATATTCTTGTTGGTAAGTGCTTTAGACTCTATTCTGACACAAAGTGATCCTATGTAGGATTTCCAAAGAGTGACTGGTGGGTTTGAACCACCAACCTTGCAGTTCAAACTGACTTTGCAATCCAGTGTTTATCTCACAGTGCTACAATATTACAACCGAAGGTTTGAATTTTTTCTTTAATTCTTTTAGCTTGAGAAATGCTGAGCATATTCTTCTCTTTTGGCTTTCTAATTCCAGTGTTTCCATATTTCATGATAATATTTATCTTCTGGAGCTGCCCTTTGAAATTTTCCATTCGGCTCTTTACCTCCTCATTTCTTCATTTTGCCTTAGCATCTCTATGCTGGAAAGCAAATTTCAGAGTCTCTTCTAACATCCATTTTGGTCTGCTTCTCCTTTCTTTTCTTCTTAATAACATTTTGCTTTCTTCCTGTATGATGTTCTTGATGTCACCACACAACTCTTCTGGTCTTTGGTCATTAGTATCTAATTAAATCTGTTCCTGAGATGATCTCTAAATTCAGGTGGGATATGTTAAATGTCATGTTTTGGCTTTCTTGGACTTATTTTAATTTTCTTCTGCTATAGACTAAAGTTGTGTATGAGCAATTAATGATCTGTTCCACAGTCTGCCCGTGGCCTACTTATTGCATATTATATGGAGCTCTTCCACCATCTCTTTCCACAAATACAGTCAATTTGATTTTTGTGTATTCCATCTGGTGAGGTCCATGTGTATGATCATCTTTTAAGTTGCTTAAAAATGGTGTTTGCAACAAAGAAGTCATTGGTCTTGCAAAATGCCATCATGTGATCTTCAGCATCGTTTCTATCACCTAGGCCCTATTTTCCCACTACTAATCCTTCCTCTTTGTTTCCAACATTTGCATTCCAATTGTCAGTTATTATCAAAACATCTTGGTTGCATGTTTAGTCAATTTCAGACTGAAGTTGGTAGAATTCTTCAATTTCAACATCAGTGGCTTTTGTGGTTTGTGCATTAAATTTGAATAATAATTGTATTAACTAGTCTTCTTTGTAGGCATATGGATATTATCCTATCACAGTCAGCACTTACTTTAACATAGATCTTGAAATTTTTTTTTTTTTTAATGATGAATGTGATGCCATTCCTCTTTGTCATTCCTTGCAGAACAAATCATGTGATTGTCAGATTCAAAATGTCTAATAAGAGTCCATGTCAGCCCACTAGTGCCTATGATGAGTTGAAATGGACTGGTATTGGCCATTTTAATTATGACAATCACATCATTTATTCTGCTGTGAATGACAAATTGAAATGGAATGGCTTCACATTCATCATCAAATTGAACATTTCAAGATCTATCTTGAAGTATAATCCTGTCTGTGATAGGATAATATTCATACACCTACAAGGAAGACCAGTTGTGGCACTGTAAGATCAGTATTGGACCGGGAACCACAAGGATGCCCATTCAATCCTCCCAACTGCTCCTTGAAAACCCTATACAGAGTCGTTATGAGTTGAAGCCCACTTGACAGCACTTAACAACCACAACCACAATAATGCCCAGAATATTGATCTTTATGTGTTCCATTTTATTTTTCACAATTTCATGCAATCCAGATGCATTAATAATTCTGGTGATTGGCATGTGAAAATTGGAAAAGAAGAGAAAAGATCACTGCATCAAAAAGAAATGGTTGATGTTCAAACATTTTAAGAAGTAGCCTATGATCAAGAACCGATGGTAATGAAAAAAGAAATTGAATCTGCACTGAAAGCAATGGTGAAAAACAAAGCTCCAGGAATTCACAGAACACAAACTGATGTTTAAACAAACTGATGTAGTACCGAAAGTACTTACTCATATATGCCAAGAAATTTGGAAGACAGCTAATTGACCAATGGATTGAATACCATTGATTGTGAACACTTTAAAGAGATTTGCCTAATGCAATACGTCATTTAATTTCTTGACTGCTGCTTCCATGAGTGTTGATGGTTGATCCGAGTAAATTGAAGTATGACAACTCAATCTTTTCTCCATTTTTATAGATGTTATTTATTTGTCTAGTGGTGAGGATTTTTGTTTTCTTTACATTGAGGTATAACCCATACCGAAGGCATAGTTAATAATATTTTATCAATAACTGAACTGTGATTATATGCATGCTAACTTTTGGAGGAGGTGAATGAATTTTCATTAGTCTGAAATTTCAAAGTGAAAATAAAGTATAAAAAGAATTTAAAGAAAAGTAATTCATAATTTCACAAGAACATCATTGATATAATTTAGAGGACGGGGAAACCAAGTGCAGCTGGGCCAATTCAAGTCCTGACTACATAACAGTCTCTACTGCCTTTCTCTCAACAACCAACCATTGCTATCAAGTTGATTCCACCACATAGTCACCCTATACAGAGTTTCTGAGACTACAAATCTTTATAGGAACAGACAGTTTCATCTTTTTCCCTCAGAGCAGCTGGAGTTTAGACTATTGGCCTGTTGAGGTTAGCAGCCCAATTCCTAACCCAGGGAGTTCTCTCAACACAGCTGAAACCAATGAAACCTCATTTGAAAATACCCCCAGGCATCTTTGGAACAAAACCTTACTTTAGACCAGAAGGTTTCATAGAAATCTAAATTAGCACAATTTGTTTTAGCCTATCTCTAGTCATCTGAAGCCCAGTCTGTTCAGTTTGTCTTTGCCTTACTTCACTAAACTTCAAGCAGACATTATAGTTCTTCAATTCCTTTAAGATTACAGTCATACTTTCTTCCTTCACAGTCACCTATTCCTGAATGAAAGCTTTCACAGATACCTAATACTTGCCAGTTTGTTTGGACAGAACTCATTTTCTGTGCTACTTCTACTTAATTCCAATCAACTTCACCACAATCAGTTCCTTGTCTAAATTTTATGTTAGGAGGGCCACCCAAGTTTTTATGCTTTGTGAAACTGAGCTTTTCATATAGATGCAGTAGTTCTTCTTACACACAATATGAACTTCTGTTTTAGCTATCTAGTGTTGCTATAACTGAAATACCACTTTAACAAACAGAAGTTTTGTTCTTGTTGTTTTCTCATGCAGTTTAGGAGGCTAGAAATCTGAATTCAGATTGCCATCTCTAGGATAAATTTTCTCTCTGTGTTGGCTCTGGGAAGATCCCAGTCTCCTTTTATTATCTATGGTCTTGATTTTCCTTGGAGATCTCAATGTGTTCTGGTCTTCTCCTATGTCTAGGAGCTTCTCAGCACAGTGACCCTGTATCCAAAGGATGGATTATATTATATTCTCTTCTCTCCTGATGATAGTAGGTCCCTTTCTGCTGCTTATCTCTCCTGTTTGTCTTTTGTAAGATAGCAAGTTTCACAGACTGTATCACAAGGAAAATTCTCTTACATTGGATCAGGACTGTGACCTGAGAAAGGGTATTACAGCCCTTATCATTGGCTAATCCCATAACAGCAAGAAGAATTACATTATTACATAATTGCAAATAAGAATCATGGCCAAGCCAAATTGATGCATATTTTGAGGGAACAAAATGCAATCCATGACAACTCCTAAAAACCTGGATGTGTAACTCCCACAAGATGACAAAATTCATTGTAGCAATCTAATAACAGTCATTGTGATCTGTATTGGAGAAGGATTTTGATAGCACAAGATTTAATCCTGCTTTTCATTGACCACACAAGAAGATCACTGCTGTGAATGCAACAACACTGCAATTACATAACTAAATAAATGGTACCAGGAGAATGTGGTAACTTCTCACATTATTCTCAAAGAAAGACCTGTACTTTAGTTTTGCAATCTACAAGTTTTCTCAATGATTCATTTATTTTTCTTTATGGGGATTAATTATGAACAACTTGAAAAGCTAATATATACAGAAACCTGTATTTTTATAATATAGAGAAATTTGCTTTTTAAATAATATATTAATTTGAACCAAAAACCTTCATACTCACATAAACCTAATTTGTCTTCCATCATCTATCTGTCTCTTAACATAATTTTTTCCTTGTCGAATATACATGACTAGGCAACAACTCTCATTAAGAGTATGATGAGGAACCACATATGTTGCTCGTAGATATTATTGTTGGTAGGTGTCATCCAATAGATCCCAACTAATAGTGTCATCCCTTTGTGTGACAGAATGTAATGCTTCCTGGTCCTTTGCCACTCTCACAAGCATCGTTATATTTAAGCCCACTATTACAGCTAATGTGTTAATTCATTTAGATGAAGATCTTCCTTTGTTTTACTGACCCTCTACTTCACCAAGCATAATATCCTTCTTCAGTGAGATGAAGTCATCCTCAGTTTTAAAGAGCACTCTAGTTGTACTTCTTCCATGACAGATTTTTCCATCCTTCTGACAGGCCATAGTATATTCAATATTCTTCCTCAATAAACCAAATGCATCAATCTTTCACTGGTTTTCCTTATTCATTGTCTAATTTTCTCATGCATATTAGACAATTGAAAATATCATGGCTTGGATCAAGTGTACATTTGTCTTAAAAATGACTTCTTTACTTTTTAATAGTTTAAAAAAAGATATTTTGCAGTAGATTTGCTCAATACAATATGCCATTTGAATTCTTGACTTGTGCTCAGAAATACTTAACTATAATTTGTGCTGTTTGTTATTAATAAATGCCATCAATTAGGTTCCAGCTCATAGCAGCCCTGAATTAGATTTTCAAGAACCAACTGTTGAGTGTAAACCATTGTCCTTGCAATTCAATCCAACTTTGCAGTCCAGCGGTTATCCTACAGAGCCACACCAGGACTTCTTACTGTAAATTAAAGACTCAAATTGTTTATTCTAATAATATTTGGGAACTTTGAGATTTTTCATCATATACATTTTGTGAATTTCAATAGTTTTTATGTTTTTTTTAATGTTTTATTGTGAATTATGTGATGGTTTACATGGGAGACCATTAGTTTCATATTCATCCTATCCTATATTGTTTCTTTGCTATGGTTACAATCCCCTTCATGCATCATCAACCAACCAAAGGGTATACACTACAAGCCTGCTCCCCAGTTGTCAGCACACAGCCCCTCTCCCTCCCTGTGTCTAAAGTCCCCAACTGCTCCATCACTCCATGTCATCGTCTCTGCCTCCATCTCAGGCATCACTTCTTCTCTGGGTAGGGTCCTGCTTTCTACTCTTCTCCCTTGATTGTCCCAAGGACCTCTGCTCCTAGACTGAAAAGTTAATCACTCCCCTCCTTGCTACAAAGCATCTACCTTTACATTTCCAGCCCTCTGGAATAATTTCCAACAATTATTCACTATTGTATCACAAGAGACCCATCCACATTTCATTTCATCAGCCCCGCCTAGACAGATTGGACAGTACTCAGTGGAGATTCTACCCTCCTCCAGGCCCTCTGGATCTAGGTTCCCTCTTGAAAGTTTGTAAGGCAGTCACTTCTTGCCTTTGTAGCCCTTCCATTTTGGGTAGCCAATGTCCAAGTTGCCCATCCCTGTCTACTCTGTGTATGGAGGAGGTGGGAATGATCCTTGGTGTAAAGAGTTGTATATTATTTTTTACTGTATTTATACATTATTGTTATTGTTAGGTGCCATCAAGTTGGTTCCAACTGACAGTGACATTATGCATGACAAAACAAAACACTACCTGGTCCTTCAACATCCTCATATTATTGTTATATATGAGCCCTTTGTTGCTGGTATTGTGTCAATCCATCATGTTGGGAGTCTCCCTCTTTTTCACTGATCCTCCAATTTTCCAAGCATGAGGTCCTTCTCTAAGGACTGCTCCTTATTGATAACTGTTGGTATTTAAAATACTGTGGCATAGATTCAAGCATCACAGCAACACATAAGCCACTAGTGTGACAAATTGACAGCTGAGTGGTGGTTTTATAAATTGAGTTTTCAAATTTGACTCAGCTTTATCCAGGGGCCAGTAATCTGAGAGGAACCTGAACTGCACTAATATGCTGTTCAATATAGTAGATATCAAACTTATATGACTATATAAAATAGAATTTAAGATACATAAAATTAAATACAATTTAAAATTCTATTTCTCAGTTGTACTAGCCATGTTTCCAATACCCATGGCCACATGTAGTTATTGTAGTTGTTGCTGCTAGTTGTCACTGAGTTGATTCCAACTCATTTTAACCTCATGTGTGCAGAGTAGAACTTTACCATAGGGTTTACAAGACTGTGATCTTTCAGAAGATGATTACTAGGCCTGTGTACTGAGGTGTCCCTGGGTGGCTGGTAGCTGAGTGATTAGCAATTTGACCACTTATAGTGAAAATAATGGTAATGCATTTCATCATAAGGAAACTATTATTGGACAACATTGTAAATCGAGAGCATAAGAAACTCTAATATATAAAATATTTGAATGATGTCACAGAGAAGTAGTTAATTCTCAGAAGGTTTTGGTAGTATAGAAAGAAGCAACAAAAGCTATTGAATGCTAAATGCACACATTTTTTTCCTTAATAAATATAGCCATTCTCTTATAAGTTGAATTATGCTAAATTTCTACATCATGTCATGAACTACTATGGAATGATTTCCTTTGCATCTGAGTCTAAGGCATTTTTATTTAGCTGGGAGTTTTAAACATTTAATCACAATTTTCTTCTGACTCATTAGCAGCCTACAGTAGCTTGAAAATATAAGGTACCTATCTTACAAAATCACGTTATAACATGTAATGCACCATTTAGAAAAATATATCCAGATTCTGTTCCATAAAAACGTGTGGAGGTCAATTTTCAAATCTTTTCAAGTGTTGAATCTCATATAGCATTGAAATTAAATCAGATCAAAAAGTAATAACTATAATAATACCAACCATTCTGATTATCTCAATCTATAGAAAGAGAATTTGTGTTTCACACACACGTAGCTTAAAATGGTAAATGCACTCAAGGTGGAAAAGAAATTAATTAAAATAAACAGAGAACTAGAAATTAAATACAGTACAAAATCATGCCATAATTTTACTAGAGAAAAAACATTTGGCTCTTTAATGCCACTTAAATAATTTTAGTTCTACAAAAATAATGGACTTTGTATCCATTCATTCTTAAAACTAATATGCCAGACAATTTCTTAGGCTGAGAGTCATTAAATTGAACAACACCTAATAATGGCCTTTGGGAAGCTCACAGTCTGCTGAAGGAGACAAGCAAACACACAAAAACAGGAAGCTTATTTTTTATAATATAATTATTTGTTATAATATAATTCAGTCTGATAAATGATCAACTATCTACAAAATTTGGCTGACTGGACAGTCTAGCAATTCCCGTACTATGACTAGCTGCTAGTATCTAGTTACAAATTAAGTAGTTATGCCTAATATATCAGGAACCCAGGTGATGCTGTAGGTTAAGCACTAGATTGCTAACTGAAAGATCAGCTGTTCAAAGCCACAAGCCACTCAACAAGAGGAAAATGAGACTTTCTATTGCCGTAAAGGTTTACAACCTCAGAAACTCCATGCATGGTTGCTATAAGTTGGAAGTGAAAAATGGTAGTAGGTGGGTTGGCCTAATATCTTGTGTCTCAACTATGATTAGTTATTTTAGAGGAGAAGGATGATAGCATTTTCATGGGTTTTGAACTTTTTGGTAAGCTCCCATGGGTTCTGTGATCCAAATTTTTCATATATCTTTCCTTGTCATTACAACAGTAGCTTTTTATAAGCAGAATGCTTTTAAAGGAGAACTTTTCAAAGATTTACTATTTATTTCTCTTGAAAATTTCAATGATTTCATATATTTTCATTCATCTTTCATTGATGTGGATCATCCCTACTCAATATTCTTCTAAAAGAATTGATATCTCCCTCCATAAAGTTCTGCTATAACTTGAACACATCACAGTTGTAGCACTCTGTATTGTATGTATTTCTATAAATGCCATTCCTTTTCAATTTGTCACTCCCTGCTTAGTAAACCATGTGGTTGTCAGATTCAAAATGGCCAATACCAGCCCATTTCAGCTACCTAATGCCTAAGATATCGATGTTTATGTGTTCCATTTCATTTCTGACAACTTCCAATTTTCCCAGATTCATACTTCATACATTCCATGTTCTGATTTTCAATGGATGTTTACAGCTGTTTCTCTTCGTTTTGAATTGTGCCCCATCAGCAAAAGAAGGTTCTGTGGGCTTTTCTCCCATGAGTTTAATTCCATTCACGTCAACTCTACTTTGAGGAGGCATCTCTTCCCCAGTCGCATTTTGAGTGCCTTCCAACCTGAGGGGCTCATTTTCCAGCACTGTATCTGACAGTGTTTCTCTGCTATTCATAGGGTTTTCCGTGACTAAAGATTCAGAAGTAGTTTGTCACTCTTTCTTCCTAGTCTGTCTTTGTCTAGAAGCTAATCTGAAACCTGACCACCATGGGTGACCCTGCTGGTTATTTAAAAATACCAGTGGCATAGCCCTCAGAATCACATCAACTTATAAGCCACCACCGTACGACAGACAGACGAATAGTGGCCATTTGGTTTTATGTTAAAACTATCACTTTAAATTTCAAGATCTGCATGCATGCTTAAGGGGTGGGGGTAAAATGAACCAAAGGAACCGTGTTGCATTCATTGTCAAAAAGAACATATCCAGATCAGTCATGAGGTACAATGCTGTATGCGATAGGATAATATCCATGTGCCTACAAGAAAGCCCAGTTAATACCACTATTATTCAAATTTATGCACCAACCACTAAAGCCAGTGAGAAGGAAATAGAAGAATTCTACCAACTTTTTTAATCTGAAATTGATCAAACATGCAATCTAGATGTATTGATCATTATTGGTGATTGGAATGCAAAGGTCAGGAGCAAAGAGGAAGGACCAGTAGTTGGAAAATGTGGCCTTGTTAATAGAAATGATGTTGGAGAATGCATGATAGAATTCTGCAAAACCAATGATTTGTTCATTTCAAATACCTTCTTTAGACAGCATAACAGACAACTATACACATGGACCTCACCAGATGGAATACATAGAAATCAAATTGACTACATTTGTAGAAAGAGAAGATGGAAAAGCTCCATATCAACAGTGAAGACAAGGCCAGGGGCAGACTGTGGAACAGACCATCAATTACTGAGATGCAAATTCAAACTGAAGCTGAAGAAAATGGAAACAAGGCCACAAGAGCCCAAATATGACCTCGAATATATCCCTCCTGAATTTAGAGATCATCTGAAAAGTAGATTTGATACATTAAACACTAAAGACTGAAGACCAGAAAAGTTATGGGATGACATCAAGAGCATCATATGTGAAGAAAGCAAAAAGTCATTAAGAAGACAAGAAAGAAGGAAAAGGTCAAAATGGATGTCAGAAGAGACTGCAACTTGCTCTCCAGCGTAGAGATACTAAAGCAAATGGAAGAAATGAGGAGGTCCTAGAGCTGAACAGAAAATTTCAAAGATCAGCTTGAGAAGATAAAGTCAAATATTATAATAAAATGTGCAAAGATCTGAAATCAGAAAACCAAAAAGGAAGAACACGCTCAGCATTTCTCAAGCTGGAGAA
>NW_006408609.1:2821186-2822690 GCF_000296735.1 Chrysochloris asiatica | reverse complement strand
TGCATTAGGCAAATCTGCTACACAAGACGTTTTTAAAGTGTTGAATAGCAAAGATGTCAGCTTGAGAACTAAGATGCGCCTGACCCAAGCCATGGTATTTTTAGTAACTTCATATGCATGCAAACCTGGACATTGAATAAGGAAGACCATAGAAGAATTGATGCCTTTGAGTTATGGTGTTGGAGAATACTAAACGTGCCATGGGCTGCCAAAAAACCAATAGATCTCTTTTGGAAGAAGTAAAGCCAGAGTGCTCCTTAGAGGCCAAGATGGCCAAACTTTGTCTCTCATACTTGCACATATTGTCAGGAGGAAACAGCCACTGGAGAAGGACTGTTTGGTAAGATGGAGGGTCAGAGAAAAAGAGGAAGACCCTCAATGAGATGGATTGGCCAGGTGGCAGCATCGATGGACTGAAGTGTGGCAACAGTAGTGAGGTTGGCCTAGGATCAGACATTGTTTCATTATGCTGTGCATAAGGTCACTATGAGTCGGTGCCAACTCTATGGCACTTAACAGCAACAACAACATATAAATGCCAGAAATGGACTGATATTGGCAATTTTGAATCAGATAATCATATAGTTTGAAATGCTGGGAACAACAAATTCAAGATGATTGATGTAGATACCAAATCTTAAGTGCCATCATATCAGTTACAACACATAGCGACCCAGCATAGGGTTTACAAGGAGCAACTATTGAGCTTGAAACGTCTACTTTGGGGTTCAAATTAACTTTGCAGTCCAGTGCATTAGCCCACAGTATCTTCTCTGGACTCAAATGTTGTTGATATCAAACATATGTAACTATTTCAAATGAATTTTAAGTTATATAAAATTGAATAAAATTTTAAATTCCATTTCTCAATTACATTAGCCATTTCAAGTATGAAGTTCAAAGAACATTTCAAGATCTATCTTGAGGTATAACGCTGTCTGTGACAGGATAATATCCATATGCCTACAAGGAAGATCAAGGAGCTCTGGTAGTGTAGTGGTTACGAATCGGTTTGCAAACCACAAGGTCAGCAGTTCGAAACTACCAGCTGTTCTGTGGGAGAAAGATGAGGCTTTCTGTTCCCATAAAGATTTACGGCCTCAGAAACCCTGTACAGGGTCGCTATGAGTCGGAACCGACTACACAACACACAACAACAACAACAAGGAAAACCAGTTATTATCACTGTTATTCAAATTTATGCACCAACAACTAAAGATGTTGTTGTTGTTAAGTGCTGTTGAGTAAATTCTGACCCAGAACGACCCTGTATAGGGTTTCCAAGGAGCAGCTGGTGAGCTTGAACCACTGACCTTTCAGATCAAATGACATTGCAGTCTGACACATTAGCTCACAGCACCACATCAGGACTTGAAGAATTTTGCCAACTTCTTCAATCTAATATTGAACAAACATATAATCAAGATATTCATCAAAAGGGTAAAAAGGGAGCCCACAGAATGGGAAAAAGTCTTTTGCAACAACACATCAGACAAGGGACTAA
>NW_006408609.1:2773007-2820616 GCF_000296735.1 Chrysochloris asiatica | reverse complement strand
CATAACATGGATGAACCTTGAGGACATTATGCTGAGTGAAATCAGTCAGTCACAAAAGGAGAAATATGGCATAGGTCCATTATTGTAAAAGATTACGAAAAAGCACTCACACTTAAAGGGGGGGAAATTATCTTTTATAATTTTTATTTTTTTGTTGGTTACTGGGATGCATGGAATGTGGTGAGGGAGAAGGAGGGGTAGGTGGAACACAGAGTAGGGAATAGGCACAGGATAGTTTGGGTGCTGGGGGGCATACACTAGAAGGGGAAAGGGAAAGGAAAAATAAGGCAGATGGTAGAATAGCTAGGCAGGGTTACATGGGCTAAATAAGACAGAGGTAAATAATGATGTAAGCACAAACATGGAACAGGACTCGTGGATACAAAGATTGAGGCATGGTTTGAATGGGTAAAAGTGGGGAAACGATGTTAAGATGCTTGGCTGTCTTTTGAATCTTGGTTTCCCTTGCCTACTATTGTAAAATAGACACTTGAAGAGGAGAGAGAGAAATAGCCAAAAACATCACCAGAGAAATCTTGTAAGCCCATCTTTAGCCTATAACTGATTGGAATACCTAAAATAGGGCTAGAACTTGCCCAGTGAAGGAGGCTCCCTGCAGAGCTTTGGCAATGCATAAGACTATAGGTGGAATCCTGATCCCCATCCAGAATCTTCTGAGGGAACATTTCCACTTGAAAGGACAAGCAGACCAACTGGAGCAACTAGAAGAACAGAAGATACATCTTGAAAGAAAGACCAGCACATGCAAAAAAAAAATAAGAACAGCAGTCCAATTGACTACTTCAAGAACAAGCAAGTTTTTCTCAGGGAACCATCAAGGCAAGTGGTCAGATCCCCTCAAGGCAAACCCCCTTCCAAACTGAAACTCAAATGGAATACACTAGCAGGCATGTTGACCATGTTTGTCACTGATAAGGAGAAGTGGGGGAAAAACAGCAGTGGAGTTGTGAACTAAGTCCAACCACATTCAATAGACTCCTGTTAACCTGGATTGAGACCTGGTTGAGCAGTATGATGAAACCTGGGGACTCCTGTGCCCAGGGGCAGAGACATGGCCCCAGAGGACTAGAACAGAGTGTGAAGCATCCAGGTGATATGAAGTAAGGGGAGATGTACAAGGACACCCACACTTGCAGATAGTACCCATTTGACCTGGCTTCAATGGCTGGACGATCAGAACACGACTAGAGGAAGAAATAAGAGGGAAAAAAAATAATCCACTACAAGTGGATGAACTTGACCTATGCTTGTGGATGCAGTATGACAAAAGAGCAGACAAATCTCTACAGTGAGGATCATTCCCATCCCCATGGTACACAAGGTCAACAGGGATGGAGAACTTAAACATTGGCTACCCAAAATCGGGGGACTACAAAGGCAAGAAGTGACTGGCTTCCAAATTGTCAACAGGGAACCTAGCTCTAGAGGATGCAGGGAAAGGTAGAATCTCCACTGAATTGTTTCCAGCCTGTCTGGAGGGGTTTCGTAAAAGGTGAGGGAGAAAGGACTCCTGTGGTTCAATAGGGAATTACTGTCATCAGGTCTGACAGTGAGTGTTGGAAAGGTAAATGTAAATGATTGGTAACAAAAGACGAGAGTGGCTGATTTTGCAGTCTAGGAGCAGAGATCCCTGGAACCATCAAGGGAGAAAAGCTAAGTGCAAGCCCCTATTCGGGGAGGCAATGACATTAAGGATGGAGACAGAGATGATGATGTGGACAGAAGAAGCAGCTGGGGACTCTCTATTCAGTGAGGGAGAGGGGCTGTGTGCTGGCAGCCGGGGGGCATGAGTGTGGGATGTACCCTTTGGTAGTTTGTTGAGGCATGCAGGGGATTGTGATTATTGAAATGAAACAAAATATGATAGGATGAATGTAAAAATGTTCACCCATGTAAACTAACACATAATTCACAATAAAAACTAAAAAAAAAAAAACCACAAAAAACAGATATATTGATAATGCAAATAATACAATACCGATGATTGGAATGCAAAGGCTGGAAACAAAAAAGAAGGATCAGTAGTTGTAAAATATGGTGCTGATGACACAGATGACACTAGTAGAAGTTTGCAAGACCAATGATTTATTCATTACAGACACCTTGTTTAAATAGCATGAAAGGTAATATACACAGAGACGTCACCAGGTAGAATACACAGGGATCAAACTGACTACATGTGTGGGAAAGACGGTGGTAAAGCCCAATATCATCAGCCAAGACAAGGTCAGGGGCAGGCTGTGGAACTGATGATCAATTGCTCATATGCAAATTCAGACTAAAGCTGAAGAAAACTAACAAGTCCAAAAGAGCCAAATACAACCGAGAATATATACCATCTGAATTTAGATACCATCAAAAGAACAAATTTGATTCATTGGATACTAATGACCTAAGACCAAAAGAGCTGTCGGGGATGAAATCAAGAATTGCCGGGGCCAACAATTGACCTCTCCCTGTGACTCACACAGAGAGATTAAACCCATGTGGGGTGACGGGCAGGAGATTAGAAATAAAAGGAAGACACAAGACACAATTGAAATATAGCAAAGTTGGGACCAGGTGGGCCACAGCACTCTGATAGAGTGTGACACCATCCGACCTTCAGCTTGTTTATGATATACACAAATCAAAGGAGAGAGCTGGGGGCAGGGAAAAGATTGCAAAAAAAACTTTTGGTGTATAGATGCAAGCAGTAAGTGGGACTTTTTCAGAAGAATGTAGTTGCTAGGGAATCAGAGATAAGGTAGCCAGATGTTTTTGCAGACTAAACTGAAGGCCATAACTTTGTACAAGGAAGACTTTGCAAATTCCTTGTTCCGTGAGGCAGGCTTTGCAAGTTCCTCAGGGCAGCCTGACCTGGGAGCAGCCCAATTTTCTGGACCACAACTGTTTAGTTGCAATCCTTCGGTTAAACTGCTCCCCGAGTCAGAGACATTTGGTTCAGCGGCTCCTAATAAAGAACATCAGACAGGAAGAGAGCAAGAGGTAATTTAAAACACATGAAAGAATCAAAAGACCAAAATTGATGTCAGAAAATATTCTGAAACTTTCTATCCAGCGAAGAGATACTGAACCAAATGAAAGAAATGAAGTAAAAGAACTGTACAGAAATTTTCAAAGGGCATTTGAGAAGACAAAGTCAAGTATTATAGTGAAATGTGCAAAGACATGGAGTTAGAAAACCAAAAGAGAACACACTCAACATTTCTTATTCTGAAAGAACTGAAGAAATGTTTCAAGCCTCGACTTGCAAATTAAGGGACTCCATGGACAAAATATTGAATCATGCAGAATGCATCAAAATAAGATGGAAGATATGTACAGAATCACTAAACCAAAAAGAAATGGTTGATGTTAAACCATTTCAACAGGAAGCATATGATTAAGAGCCAATGGGACTGAAGGAAGAACTCCAAGATGCACTGAATGCATTGCTGAAAAACAAGACTCCAGGAATTGACAGTAATTGAAATATTTCAACTCACTGATACAGTACTGGAGGCACTCACTTCTCTATGGCAAGAAATTTGCAAGACAGCTAATTTGGTCAACTAATTGAAAGAGTTCTAAATTTTTGCCCATTCAAAAGAGAGGTGACCCAATGTAATGTGGAAATCATTAAACAATATCATCAATATCACATGTAAGTAAAATTTTTCTGAATAAAATTTAAAATGACTGTAACAGTACATTGACAGGGAACTATCAGAAATTCAAATCAAATTCAGAAGAAGAGGTGGAACTACGGCTACCATTGCTTACATCAGATAGATCTTGGCTGAAAGCAGAGAGTACCAGAAAGATGTTTTGTTGTGCTTTACTGACTATACAAAGACTTTTGACTGAATGGATCAAGGCAAGCTATGGATAACATTGCAAAGAATGGGTTCCAAGAATATTTGATTGTGCTCACCAGGAACCTGTACATAGACCACGAGGCAGTGGTTTGAACAGAACAAGGGGACACTGAATGGCTTAAAATCAGGAAAGGTGTGCACAATGGCTGTATTCTTTCACCAAACTTATTCAAACTGCATGCTGGGTAAATAATCCAAGAAATTTGATTATATGAAGAAGACGGTGGAATCAGGATTATAGGAAGGCTCATTAAAAACCTACAATATGCAAATGATTCAACTTTGCTTACTGAAAGTGAAGAGGACTTAAAATACTTACTAATGAAGATCAAAGACTACAACTTTCAATATGGATTGTAACTCAATCTAAACAAAATTAGAATCCTCACCACTGGACCAATAAATAACATCATGATAAGTGGAGAAAAGATTAAAGTTGTCAAATACTTCGTTTTACTTGGATCTACAATCAATGCTTCATGGAAGCAGCAGTCAAGAAATCAAACAACGTATTGCATTAGGCAAATCTGTTGCACAAAACCTCTTTAAAGGTTCAAGAGCCAAGCTAGCCGTTTGAGGTCCAAAGTGTGCCTGACACAATCCATGGTATATTCAATTACCTCATAAACACAGAAAAATGGGGCAATGAATAAGGAGGAGCATAGAATAATTGTGTGTTGGAGAAGAATAGTGAAAGTACCATGGACTGCCAGAAGAACAAACACCTATCAGCAACACCATATAAATGTCTATCTTGTATACAAGATAATAACATTGCTTTTTAAGGAGATACACTTAGTTGATTTTGTCCCTCAATTTTGTCTTTAAAAAAGCACTATCTTTGTTAAATACATGAACAAATAAACTGCTTCCGTACATTATTATGTTTGTCATGTTATTTCCAGAGGGAATTCTTACTACCTCACCTGGCTAGGTTTGATTCGTCTCCATTTCTCTTTTGTTATCTTTCTCCTTATCACAATTATTGTTAATACTTTTATAAAATTAAGAATTTATTAATGATTTTTTTTACCTTAAAAATAATTCTTTAGGAAAAGCACTTAATCCATTGGATGATATAGCAGACTAGTTAACTAAAATTGCTATGTGTAAACTGGAAACGCAGAACAAGAATTCAGAAGAAAAATCACACTAAGATTGTATATTTGGGTCTCACCAGTAAGAAATTATATTTATACTCTTGAAAATATATGATTCTAGCTAAAGAGTGAGAAAAGAGAAGATCAAGGTGACAGTAAGAAATGCTGGGTATGAAAGATAAATGCTCTCTGAATGAGACAGAAACAGTGGTTAGAGGGGCAGAAGAATCAGAAATGGAAAGTCATGGAAGACAAACAAAAAATAGTTTGAATAATTGAGTTCAATGATAACAGATACAGATACCACAACCAGATCAAATCGTCCTGTTAAAAAGTAATTGGGCGGTTGGGGCAGCATTAGAAAGATGATTTTCAATTAAAAACTGAGTTCAACTTCACAAATTGAGATTTATAAGAATAAGGATTATCTAATACAGCTGTTTTGGAGAGCATATGAAATGACACTGGTTACTTACCCAATTTTATGCTCCCGATTCTATTCTTTTTACTATTTATTCAATTTTTCCTTATTCCAAGGTACCTCTTTTTAAAAATTCAATAGTTTTAACGCCATTCTGAACACCACCTTCAATTGCCTGCTTTAAGATTTACCAAAAAACATATGCTCCCTCCAAAGACTCAGATTTGAAATCTTCATATATCAATAGTACAGATGTTAATGTATTCAAACAGAATTTAAAATGCAGTATAAACATAACTTTATCCTACTTCTGAGTTATATATTCTTTATGATTTACACTTAAATTGTATGTGTCGTATTATATTCTTGCATAGATATAGTGTAATGTCATTAATAAATTCCAGAAGGGCAGGTATTGTATGAGGATGAGTCAAAAATTATCTGCACTCTGGCTGTAGAATGTATTTGAATCAACTTTTAGAAAAAACAAATACACAATTTTTCGACTTAATCTCCTTGCTTTTCAATAACTCTGTCCATCTGTCAACAAGCATTTATATTCCCTTATTTTAAAAAAATGTTTTATTCTGAGCTACAAGCCACAAGTGCACTGTTGTCTTTACTTCTTCATCAGGGGTGAATCTTCATCCTCAAAGGGCTGCTTTCAGAGGCTGTTTTAACACCTTGAAATGAGGTTTTTACAGAGTGTCAACAATGTGGGTAGAGATGTGTGGACGTGCATGATCACGCAGGATCATAATGCACTTAGATAGCAGTCTTCTGTGGCTAATTTAACTTTAGGCTTTTTGATAGCATCAGACTGTAATGAGAACTGTTGTCTGTTGAACATTTTTCCTGATAATGTTCTAAAACTGCCCTTTGAGAGTCCCAGAAAACAGTAAGCATGAATTTTCCAGCTGATGGCTAACTGTTGAACTCTTTCTTGGTCAATGGTTGAGGATATTTCTGAGAGTAAATTGCTGTCCAGTCACTAGTATGAATTTTTTAAAGAAACATTTACTTTTCTTTAAGTTGTACCGGTCCAAATTTTGTTTGCAGATAACCAAGCTCTTCTATTTTTCTCTTCTGTGAGTTGTTTTTGTACCCATCTCACACAAACTTTTTGAAACCCAAGTGTGTCATGGTTCTTTCATAGGCAGAGCTGTTACTGATTTGTAAATGATCGACCACATAATTTCACTCATCTATTGGACAGAATAAGGAGCTCTGGTAGCGTAGTGGTTACGAATCGGGCTGCGAACCTTAAGGTCAGCGGTTCGAAACTACCAGCCGCTCCGCGGGAGAAAGATGAGGCTTTCTACTCCCGTAAAGATTTACACCCTCGGAAACCCTGTACAGGGTCGCTATGGGTCGGACCTGACTCGATGGCACTTAACAACAGCAACAATTGGACAGAATAATTTCACATTCATGTTCAATGTTGTCATCAGCCTTGAACCAGTGTTTTAATACAACCAGAGTGCAAACAATTTTTTACTCATTCTCGTAGTATCTTGCTCTTTATTTTCAAAACCACCAATGCACATTATACATATGCTATCATTTACTTATAAACCCACAGATTTTCCTATTACTACCTGTGTGACCTTGATAAATTATTTAAACTTTCTTTGGTGCAAATGCTACTCTAAATATGTAACTGTTGTAGTTGTTGAGGTTCAAACTGATCTTGCAGTCCACCACTTTAACCCACAGTGCCACATCAGGATTCTAAATATAGTAGATATTAACTAGAGTTACCATATAATTTATAGTCTAAACAAAGGCACTTTTGTTCATGGTGGTTGTTGTTGTTAAGTGCCACCAAGTTGGTTCCAACTCATAGCACGTTCTTGTAGCATAATGGTTATGAGTCAGACTGCTAACCTCAAGGTCAACAGTTTGAGAATACCAGGTGTTCCATGGGAGAAAGACTTACAGCCTCAGAAATGCTATATTGCTATGAGTGCTATAGTTCAATCTAAATGCTATATTGCCATGATTCATAACCACTACACTACCAGATCTCCCCCATTTTAGGTAGCCAGTGTCTAAGTTGCCTGTCCCTATCAACCCTGTGTACAGTGGGGATAGGTTTGATCCTTGATGTGAAAACTCCTTCCCCTCTCAATTGGTATTTTGAGTTACTACATCCATAAGTATAGATCAAGTTATATCAAATTGCTATCATCAAATTATAGCAATTTACACTTGTTTCCTTTTTCAAATTTATTTATCTTCCTCTGTTCGAGTTCTGAATATCAAGCCATTGAAGCTAGGTCAAATTGATACTATCTGCATGTTTGAATGTTCTTGTATATCTCCCCTCACTTCATATCAGCTACATGCTTCACTCTCAATTTTAGCTCTCCTTGGCTAGGTCCTTATCCATGGGCTTAGGAGTCCCCAGGTCTTGCCACACTTCAAACCAACCAGCTCTTCCTCTTCTCTCTTTCATCTCCAGGTCAACAGGAGTCTACGGAATGTGGTCGAACTTAGCCCATGTCTTCATTGCTGCCTTTCCCCCACTTCCACTCACCAGTTACCAGCCTGGTCGCCAGCAAGATTTCATGCCTGCTCATGATATAAAGGTGATATAAATTTACATTGCAAATTGAAATAGAAAAATCATATGTATAGATTAAAAAAGACATATTTGATAGTATCCAAATATTTCACTTATTTGTTTTGGTAAACTGGGAATAGAAGAAAATATTCTTCTCTTTACAAAAATAGCATGAATTAGCTATAATCATAGAGATTACTTTAGAAATCTGATTACTTTAGATTACTGAAACTACTATTCAATAGTCTCAAGGCTGTAAATTAAAAACAAGAAAGCAATTACTGACAAGAATATAGCTAGTGAAGAAGAAGGAATAAGATGACCATTATAAGTACGTACAGATAAGTGTATGAAAAATTCTGCAAAGGCATTCAACAAGCTGTTAATTACTTTCTTGAAGGAGGTAAAATTTCAAGAATTTTCTCATTCTTCTGTTTGAAATTCTGTATTTGGCATGAAGAACATGGCCCAGATCTGTTTTTTAAAAACGAAAGAAAACATATTTTACCTCAAAGTGCTACATCAAGGAAGAGACATAGCTGTAACCAATTAACTGTAATGCAATTATCTTACATAATATAAACACTTAATCTGACTAAAATAATGGGTTCAAATATTGTAACAATTATGAGAATGGCACAAGACTGTGTAATGTTTCATTCTTTTGTACACAGATTCACTATGTGTCAGAAACGACTTGATGACACCTAACAGCAATGATATTACATACATATATTATAATATGTTGTTGTTGTTGTTGTCAGGTGCCATTGAGTCGGAACCGACTCATAGCGACCCCACGCACAGCAGAACGAAACAATGTCCGATCCTGGGCCAACCTCACTACCGCCGCCACACTTGAGTCCATCAATGATGCCACCTGGCTGATCCATCTCATTGGGGGTCTTCCTCTTTTTCTCTGACCCTCCACCCTACCCAGCATGACATCCTTCTCCAGCGACTGTTCTCTCTGGACAATGTGTCCAAAGTATGAGAGACGAAGCCTAGCCATCTTGGCCTCCAAGGAGCACTCTGGTTGCACTTCTTCCAAAACAGATCTATTGGTTCTTTTGGCAGTCCATGGCACTTTCAGTATTCTCCTCCAACACCACAATTCAAAGGCATCAATTATTCTACGATCTTCCTTATTCACTGTCCAGCTTTCGCATCCATATGAGGTTATTGAAAATACCATGGCTTGGGTCAGGCACACCTTAGTCCTCAAGCTGACATCTCTGCTCTTCAATACTTTAAAAGAATATAATATATATACATGATTTCATACTATACTATATGCATAATATACTATACACATGTATTCTATTGCTTACCACACTATATAATTGTATACTATACTATATATATCTTGGCTCATCTTTGAAGTCTTCCTTGCCTTCTTTAAAATGTTTGACTCATCTAAAACCTTTTTGTTTATGTGGGGCTATATTCCCAAAAACTAGTTGTGAAGTTTCCATGATTTGGAAAAATATCCACTTGCATTTTGTTAAAAATTTGACATTAGCTCTAATCTTTAAACCATTTTTCATGGCACAAAACCTATCTTTTTTTTCCCCTTATATTAAAGGTATCTTAACTATTGTGGTAATGACAAGTGTGATAATGAGAAAATGTTTCTGCAGTCATCCACTGATCACATAGATAAATTGAAACACATTTTTTTTTTTTTTTTTTTTTTTTGGAAAAAAACTGTGCAGGTAGGAACTGGAAGTCTTATGGTTATACTTTTGGGCTTACACTTGTATAAATTAAAGTTGACATCTAAACAATTTTACCATCATTTTAAATGGTTTCAGATGATGTCCTTCTAGTATATTAATTATTGTATGTTGTTGTTTGTTGTTAAGTGCCGTCAAGTCGGTTCCGACCCATAGCAACCCTGTACAGGGTTTCCGAGGGTGTAAATCTTTACGGGAGTAGAAAGCCTCATCTTTCTCCCAGTAGTTTCAAACCGCCGACCTGAAGGTTCGCAGCCCGATTCATAACCACTACACTACCAGAGCTCCATGCTTTAATTACATTCGCAAACCACTGAGCTCTAGAGTAGTTGCTTTAATTTAAGGAAGGAATACTTCATAATTCCATCTATTTTTCCATCAATTCCTGGTGCCTTGTTCTTTGCAAATGCCTCCTTGCAATAGCAATGGATTCCATGGGCAAAATATTGAATGACACAGAAAGCATCAAAAGAATATGGAAGAAATACACAGAGCTATCATACCACAAAGAAATGGACAATGTTCAACCATTTAAAGAGCATATTATTAAGAGTGAATTGTATTGAAGGAAGAATTTCAAGGAACACTGAAGGCACTGTCAAAGAACAAGACTCAGGGAATTGATGAAATACAAATTGGAATCTTTCGACAAACTTATGTGAGGCTGAAGACACTCTTTCATCTATGCCAAGAAATTTGGAAGACAGGGACCTGGCCAACTGATTGGAAGAGATCCATATTTATGCCCATTCCAAAAAGAGGTTTCTCAACGGAATGCAGAAAGCATTGGAGAATATCATTAATATCATATGCAAATAAAATTTTACTAACACTTATTCAAAAGGAGCTGTGGTAGCTTAGTGGTTACGAATCGGGCTGCAAACCTCAGGGACAGCAGTTTGAAACTACCAGCTGTTCTGCTAGAGAAAGATGAGGTTTTCTTCTCCCGTAAAGATTTACAGCCTTGGAAACCCTGTACAGGGTCACTATGAGTCAGAACCGACTCCACGCACATAACAACAACATTCAAAAATGGTTGCATTAGTACATTGACAATAAATCAGACAAGTCAGAATCAGACAAGGATCTGAATGAGGGATATCATTGCTGATTTCAGATGGATGTTGGCTGAAAGCAGAGAATAGCAGAAAGATGTATACATGTGCTTTATTGACTATGTAAAGGCTTTGTACTGTGTGAATCATCACAGCCTTGCAAAAAATTACAGAGAATGAGTATTCTGTAACATTTAATTTTTCTCATTAGGAACCTGTACATAGACCAAGAGACTGTCTTTTGAAAATAACAAGGGAACACTGAATGGTTTAAAATCAGGAAAGGTGTGCACCAGGGCTGTTTTCTTTCACCACATTCAGTCTGTATGATGAGCAAATAATCCGAGAAAATAGATTATATGAAGAACATTGCACCAGGATTAGAGGAAGATTCGTTAACAACCACTGGTATGCAGATGATATAGCCTTGCTTCTTGAAAGTGCAGAGGACTTAAAATACTTACTAATCAAGTTCAAACACCACAGCCTTCAGTATGGGTTGTACCTCAATCCTCACCATTGGAAGAATAAATAACATGGTAAATGGAGAAAAGATTAAAGTTGTCAAAGACTTCATTTTGGTTGGATCGACAATCAACACTCATGGAAGCAGCAGTCAAGAAATCAAATGATGTACTGCATTAGGTAAATCTGCACAAGACCTCTTTAAAGTGTTCAAGAGCAAAGATGTCAGTTTGAGGACTCAGGTGCAACTGACCCAAACTATGGTATTTTCAATAGCTTCATGTGCATGTAAAAGTTGGACAGTGAATAAGGAAGACTGGGAGAAACTGATGCATTTGAGTTACGGTGCTGGAGGAGACTATTAAATGTACCATGGACTGCTAGAAAAGCAAACAAATTTGTATTTGGAAGAAGCACAGACAGGATGGTGAGATTTCGTCTCTCATACTTAGGACACATCATCAGGATGGGCAAGTCTTTGGATAAGGACATCATGCTAAATAAGGTGGAAAGTCAATGAAAAAGAGGAAAATCCCTAATGACATGATTTCACCAATGTCTTTTTGTAGTTTAATAGCTCATTTTTTTCACTTAGTAGTAGTCCATTTGCTTATGATATTAATATTGTTTCATAACTTTCCCATTATGGTGCATCATCTTTGTTTGGAATGGGTGAAAGTACAGATCTCTTTCAGTCAGCCTTGCAAAATTCTGGGCATAGATAATGAGTATCTTCAGTGCTGTATCCATTTGTTGAAACATTTCAATTAGTATTTTGTATATTTCTGAAACCTCATTATGCCTCAATGCCTCAATATAGCTGAGACTTCTTCCTTCAATATTATCAGTTTTTGATCACATCCTGACATGGTTACATGTTGATCAGTTCTTTTGGGTATAGTGAATCTATATGATCCTTCCATCTTCTCTTAATGCTTTTGGCATCATTCAATATTTTGCCCAAAGAATCCTTCAACAAGATGGATTGACACAGTGGCTGCAACAATGGGCTCAACAGAAACGATTGTGAGGATGGCATGGGATCAAGTATTTATTTTGTATATAGCGTGGCTATGAGTCACACATATTCAAGGGTACTGTACTCAACAACATAACACACTCCATTGAATGGATATAACACATTATTCATAACAGTTACCTATTAAAGGGCATACTTAAGTATTTATCTAACAGATGTGGTCACCAGATTTATAAACACAATTTTAAACTATGAAATGAAAGATCTAAAAAAACGAAATAAAAATTATCTAAATAATATGAAAACTATGTACACACAAACAACTTACACATGAATGTTTATAGAAGTTTTATTGCCAAAAATTGAAAGTGTCCATTTATGACTAACACTTACAGGTATTTTATATGAAAAAATTACTTATATACATAAATAAAAATAAAGCTATAATAAATGTAAAACTGAAAATGCCTCTCTACTCTTGGCCTTTGGGCCCCTTCCCAAAAGCAACTACTTTAACCAATGTCTTAGGTATCTTGTGCATTTCTTTCAAAGATAATCTACAAAATCTCATATGTATATTATATTATATATGTATATTATATTTTATTTTACATAAATAATGTTATAGCATAAGTTTTCTACATGTACATTTGTTTTCATTAAATTAAAAAAAAAAAAAACTAAAACCCACTACAGTTAAGTTATAGACATTGTATATTGCTACAATAAGTCTCTATTCTCTCTGAAGTACCTATTTCTCTTTATCTCTTAATCTCAATGTCATTATTGTTGTTGTTAAGTGCCGTGGAGTCGGTTCCGACTCATAGCGACCCTGCACAGGGTTTCCGAAACTGTAAATCTTTACGGGAGCAGAACGCCTCATCTTTCTCCCGCGGAACCTCTGTTAGTTTCGAACTGTTGACCTTGCGGTTCACAGCCCGATTCGTAACCACTACGCTACCAGAGCTCCTTTTGCTGCCTTCTAAGAGTCCTGAGGGGTCCTGGTATGGCGCTGTGTGTTAATGCGCCAGACTGCAAAGCTGTTTGAACTGTAAGGTCGGCAGTTCAAGCTCATCAGTTGTCCTTGGTAACCCTATACAGGGTCACTAAGAGTCGGAATTGACTCGATGGCGGTTAACAACAACAACAAGGAGTCCTGAGGTGGCGTTGTGAGCTAATGCATCAGAGTGCAAAGTAGTTTGAACTGCAAGGTAGGTGATTCAAGATCACCAGCTGCTCCATGGAAACCCTATACATGGTCGCTATGGTTCAGAATCCACTCGACAGCACATAACAACAACAAGCTCTTTCAGTTACTGATTATCTCTTCAACTGTGTCTAATCAGCTATAGGCGACTGCCATACCTGCTTTCATCAATTAGATTCCGACTATACAGGGCTTCTGAGACTGTAAATATTTAAGTAAAGATGAGCAGATACTTTCATCTTCCGCCATGGAGCGGCTGGTGAGTTTGAACTGCTGATCTTGTAGTTAATAGTCCAATGCTTATCATACAGCACCACTAGGACTTCCATAGATTTGTTGACTTTTATTAAAGGTATTTTTAATTTCTATAAATTGTATTTGATTCTTATGAAAACATCTGATTTTCCCAACATTTAATGATAAACAAAAATCCTTTCTTTCTTATTATATCCCATGTATTATTATTTAACTACTTAATACTAAAGTAAATTTAACAATAACACAAAAGTAGAAAACTATGTGGGTTTTGAACAGAAACGGTTCAAACTTACCAGTCGCTCCTTGGAAATTCTATACAGGGTCACTATGAGTCGGTGCCGACTCCACAGCACTTAAGAATAACAACAAGGTTAGCCTGAGACTCTTTTCCCACCATTTTAACGTTTTAACCTATTTTTTTTTTCCCTACCAAAAGAAGCAACTCTGTGAATTATGGGGAAAGATAAAGAAGAAGCTGGAAAGTTCCCATTACTCATTAAAAGTTCCATTTTCATTAACACGCTTGTTGCTTTCTCTACTCCTCTATTTAAATATGAGACAAGGCCAATAAAAAAAATAATTAGTGTATATTATAAAAACGCATAATGTTGACTTAAACGCTTGCTTTTAAAAATGTTTGTTTTGGTTTTTTTTAATAGTTAAGTCTTTATTTCAAGTTTCATGTACCAGCTAAGTAAGCGCTTTCCACCAACTGGTGGAGCAGATAATTCCACAGGCTTTGCAATATTTTGTTCAGATGCTATCTTTGCAGAAACCATTGCTTGTCTTTTTAGATGCTTGTTTGTTTGTTTTCCCTTTGCAGCCCTGATGGTCTGTTCTCCTTAAGTCTTTCTAACCTACAGGCTTCTGATTACTCGTGGCCATTGTATCAGCAAATGTACCAGTGATGGACCTCCGAAATTTGACTGCATGCGTGGTGGGTTCTTTTCTTTGGAATTTCTTCCAATTGTCACACCACCACCACAACCCCCCCCCCCTTTTTTTTTTTTTGCATTCTTTTGTAGAGGACAGTCCAATTTATTTGTTAAGGGGTCCTCTTGAAAAAGAATGCAGACTTGTATTTTGCATTTAGAAACTGGGAAACCTTCCCGTTGGTCCTGGCATCGTTTCTCCGGAGATGGATAGAATTTGTACCCGCTGAAACTGCACTGTTCTACCTTCATGGCTGCTGCAGCTGCAAGGGAACAGGGAAGATAATGAAGAGAGCTTGCTGGTTTTCTGATTTTTTCCTTTTTTTTTTTTTTACATTGAATTATTTCTTCTTATATCCCTTAGCTGCTCTAGATCTCAATTTAGGGAGTACTATTCTCTGGTAGCGTAGTGGTTACAAATCGGGATGCGAACTACAAGGTAAGCAGTTCGAAACTACCAGCTGCTCCGTGGGAGAAAGATGAGGCGATCTATAACACCAACCACCACAAACAACAACAATTTCTCTTTTGTGGCCCTGAAGGATAAGCCTGGAGAGCTAAATGCAAGATTGGTAGTTCAAACCCAACAGCCATTCTTCAAAAACCCTATTGAGGGTCACTATGAGTTAGAATCCACTCTATGGCACTTAACAACATCTTTTCACTGAAATAAGAATTTTTTATTTATGTAAATATATTTACTTTATATTTTTATTTGTGACATATTTGGCATTTCTGGTTGTTGTTCTTGGCTGGAATTTAATAACAATAGATTGTTTCCTCATGTAGTATGTGAGTGGGAAACAACCTCATCTTTAAAGTTAACTCGTTCCTTCTTTAAACTGAGATCATACCTTCTATTGTGATTTTTCATTTATTACCCTACATTGCCCACACACTTAAACTACTCTACTTTTTATTTGAAAATTACAGTTTGGAAGACCTTTTTTTGTTTTACTCAAAATTCACACAGAAATAGAAAATTGCTTGTCCTTTTTCTGTCATCTGTCCGTAGATACTTTATGTTTTCCTAACTCATATTTCCCACAATATACAGCTTCTGATTTATACAGGGGTCTTAACTTTGATTTCTGTATTATTCAAGGCCTTGTTTTTCTCCCCATTTAGGCAATAAAACCAAAGTCCATTTGATACCAAAACAATACCTCCCCTTTCACACCTTACACTGGCTACATTACACTAGATACTAAAGCATCAACTCAGTCACTTACTATTCTGGTTTACATTTGTTGTTTCCTGTTTTGTTTTGTTTCTGTTACCTAGATACTGTTTTGTTTATCTTTCCAAGATTAATAGGTATTAAAATTTTTACTACATTTTATCCTATTCTGCTATGTTGTCATAACCAGATATATATCTTCTTATGTGCTAACTCTCTTTCATAAAATTTAGAATCCATTTGTAAAATAAATGATTGTTGTTATTGTTGGGTGCCATCCAGTTGATATTGATTCAAATTGATATGATAGGAGCCCATGTGACTGAGCAGAATAGTCCTAAGTCCAAGAACTGTTTTCGTGACTGTACTGCAATCTTTACGGGAGCAGAACAACAGGTCTTTCTGTTGCAGAGCTGCCTAATCATTTAGTTAGAGACAATAAATTGTTCTTTTACAAATATTTTCCCATATTGACAAGTTCATCGTTCTACATGAAGAATGAAACATAACTACTTAACACTAAGCACAGATCTTTAATTAATATTAAGTACAAAACATTTTTGTTACTGTCTTTAAGCAAATATACTAGCTTTCTTCCTCCTACAAGACACTTTCTACAGTATTCTGGTTACTCAAAATATTAGCAAGTGGAGAATTGTATAGACTGAATTTTCTATGGATTCACTAGAACAAACGTTATCAGGTTTAACCACTTCAATATATATTTCACACAAAATAATTTCCATTGCACGTTTAGCTTATAAGGTTCATATAGGTTGATCCATTCCCAATTATTTCTAATCACCACAGTTTTAGTGAATTCCTTATAAGATTGTTGATGTTACTTCAGACATTATATTTTTATTTATGTCTAACAAAAATGAACCATTTTCATTTCCTAAAACCTGTATGCTGAGCAAATAATCCAAGAAGCTGGGTTGTATGAAGAAAAACGTGGCATCAGGATTGTCGGAAGACTCATTAACAACCTGAGCTTTGCAGATGATACAACCTTGATTGTTGAAAGTGGAGAAGATTTAAAACATTTACTGATGAAGATCAAAGATCACAGTCTTCAGTATGGATTGCATCTCAATGTAAAGAAAACTAATATCCTCACCACTGGACCAATAAACAACATTCTTATCAACAGAGAAAAGATTAAAGTTGTCAAGGACTTCAGTCTTCTTGGATCAACTGTCAACATTCATGGAAGAAAGAGTCAAGAAGTCAAATGACATTTTCCATTAGGCAAATCTGCTGCACAAGACCTTTTTAAAGTGTTGAAGAGCAAAGATGTCAACTTTAGGACTAAGGTTGTTGTTGTTGTGAAGTGCCGTCGAGTCGGTTCCGACCCATAGCGACCCTGTACAGGGTTCCCAAGGGTGTAAATCTTTACGGGAGTAGAAAGCCTCATCTTTCTCCCGCGGAGCGGCTGGTAGTTTCGAACTGCTGACCTTAAGGTTCGCAGCCCGATTCGTAACCACTACGCTACCAGAGCTCCTCTTAGGACTAAGGTACACCTGACCAAAAACCAAGATATTGTCAATAACCTCATAGGTATGAGAAAGCTGGACAGTGAATAAGGAAGACTGTAGAAGAATTGATGCATTTGAGTTATGGTTGGAGGAGAATATTGAAAGTGCCATGGGCGGGCTGTCAAAAGAACCAACAGATCTGTGTTGGAAGAAGTGCAGCTGGAGTGCTCTTTGGAGGCCAGGATGGCCAAAATTGGTCTCTCATACTTCGGACATATTGTCAGGAGGGACCAGTTGCTAGAGAAGGATATCATGTTTGGTACAGTGGAGGGTCAGAGAAAAAGAAGAAGACCCCCAGTGAGATGGATTGGCAATATGGCAGCATCAATGGGCTCAAGCATGGCAATAATTGTGATGTTGGCCCAAGACCATACAGTGTTTCGTTCTGTTGTGCATAGGGTCGTTATGAATTGGTACCTAACAACAACAAAAAAATAACTGGATGGCACCTAACAACAACAACAAAAATATTTTATTGTATTTGTATCCAATTTATTTTCTTATATATAATTTTCTGCTGTTGGTGTTCATGACGTACAATGCTGTCTGTGATAGGATAATATCCATGTGCCTACAGGGAAGACCAGTTAATACCACTATTATTCAAATTTGCGCACCAACAACTAAAGTCAGTGAGGATGAAATAGCTGAATTCTACCAATTTCTTCAATCTGAAATTGATCAAACATGCAATCAAGATGCACTGATCATTACTGGTGTTTGGAATGCAAAGGTTGGGAGCAAAGAGGAAGGATCAGTAGTTTGAAAATATGGCCTTGGTGATAGAAATGATGTGGGAGATCGCATGATAGAATTCTGCAAATTCAATGATTTACTCATATCAAATACCCTCTTTAGACAGCATAATACACATGTACCTCAGCAGATGGAATACATAGAAATCAAATTGACTACATCTGCAGAAAGAGACGATGGAAAAACTCCATATCCTCAGTCAAAAGAAGGCCAGGGGTAGATTGTGGAACAGACCATCAATTGCTCATATGCAAATTCAAACTGAAGTTCAAGAAAATAAAAACAAGTCCATAAGAGCCAAAATATAACCTTGAATATATCCAACCTGAATTTAGAGTTCATCTGAAGAACAGATTTGATACTGCTAACATCACATTACCTTTATTGTTGCAAACTCTTCCAAGATTTGTGAACTGTTGGGAATCTACTTTGCTTTCTTAATTTGAGAAAGTTTTCATTGTCACTTTAACAATTCTGGCATTTCGCTTCCCCTCATAGGTCTCTCAATTATCATTTCGTAAATGGAAGGATGTAGAATTATTATATTCCTTAATTCTGAGCTTAGTTTTTTCTCACCTTTGTAAGGAATAGAGATCCCTACTGTTTTTATTAGATGTACATTGAGTAGGTTTCAACTCACAGAAATCCTAGGCAACAGAATGAAATGCTGCCTGGCCCTGTGCCACACTTTCACAATTGTTGTCATGTTTGATCCCATTATTGCAACCAATGGGAACAATCCATCTCATTAACTGTCTTCCCCTCTTCTGCTTACTGTCTACGCTATGAAGCATGAGGTCCTTCTCCAGGGACTGATCCCTCCTGAAAATATATCGAAACTATGTGAGATGAAGTTTTTATCATCCTCACTTTTAAGAAGCTTTCTAGCTCTACTTCTTCCAAGACAGATTTGTTCATGTTTCTGGAATGCCACTTTATATTCAGTATTCTTTGCCAATACCACAATTCAAATCCAGCAGTTCTTGTCTGTCTTCCTTATTGATTGTCTCTCTCATGCATGTATGTTGTTGTTGTTGTTGTTGCTGCTGTTGTTAAGGGCTGTTGAGTTGGTTCCAATTCCTAGCAACCCTGTATAGAGTTTCTGAGGAGTGGGTGGTGAGCTTGAACTACTGATTTTGTGGCTCAAACTGATTGATTGTTATTGTTGTTAAGTGCTGTCAACTCAATTCCAACCCATAGCGACCCTGCATAGGGTTTCCAAGGAGTTGCTGGTGAGCTTGAACCACCAAACTTGCAGTTCAAATGGCTTTGCAGTCTGGCTCATTAACCCACAGAGCCACACTAGGTGATTGAAAATACCATAGCTTGAGTCAGACCCACGTTAGTCTTCAAAAGGACACCTTTGTTTGTTTGTTTTTTTAACACGTTAAAGAGGTCTTTTGTTCAATGCAATACATCATTTGATTTCTTCACTGCTGCTTCAACAGATGTTGATTATGGATCCGAGTAAAATGAAAGCCTTAACAACTTCACCAGTTTTTGCAGTTTGTCATAATGGCTTAATTGGCCTATTGTGAGGATTTTCATTTTCTTATATTAAGAGGCAGTCCATATTGAAGACTGTATTCTTTGATCTTCAACAGCAGGTGTTTCAAGTCTTCTCCACTTCCAGTAAGCAAGATTGTGTTATCTTCCTATCACATTTAGTTAATGAGACTTTCTGTTTTATATATGTTATTTGCTCAGCACCAAATTGAGTAAGTATGGTGAAAGGTTACAAATCTGGTATACACTTTTTCTGATTTTAAACCAGATAGTAGACCCTTGTTCTATACTAACCTCTTATACCTCTTTGCCTAAGGCTTTGCATAAGCACAGTGTTCTGGAATTCCCATGATTCAAAATGTTAGTCATAATTTTTTATGCTCCATACAAATGCATTTGCATAGTTAATAAAACACAAGTAAGCATCTTTTTAGTAATCTCTGCTTTCAGCCAAGATCCAACGATATGTAATATTCCACATCCTCTTCTGAATCTAGCTTGAATTTCTGGCAATTCGTTGTCAATGTACTGTTATAACCATTTTAAAAATATCTTCAGCAAAATTTTATTTTTGTGTGATATTAATGATATTGTTAGATAATTTCCACATTCTGTTATATCATCTTTCTTTGCAATGGACACAAATATGAGTATTTTCTAGTCTGCTGGCCAGCAAGCTATCTTCCAAATTTTAGGCATAGGTGAGTGAGCACTGCCAGCTTTACTTCCTTTTGTTACAGCATCTCATTTGGTGTTCCGTGAATTGCTGGAGCCTTGTTTTCACTGGTGCCATTAAGTATAGCTTGTAGTTCTTCAGCACCAATGGGTCTTGATCATATGCTACCTCCTGAAATGGTTGACTATCTGCTACAGATAGTGAAATGCATTACTAAAATAAATCTTTTCTAAAATTTTCCTTTGTTGTTATTATTTCCAAGTGTCATCTAGTTGGACGCAACTCATAGCGACACTGTTTAGGGTTTCTGAGAAAGGTCTGGTGCGTTTCAACTACCAATCTTGCAGTTCAAACCAATCTTAAAGCCCAGTGCTTACCCTACAGCATCAACAAATTATATGTAATTTGAAATTAATTTTCAGGTATATGCATGTATTTCTCAGATTGCCCACTTAATGGGTGTGCTCACAGTTCATGAGAACTATAAACCATGCCAAAATTCTGAATCCCCTCCTAGGAATTCTAGAGCTCATGGTTTGTGTGTGTGTTTTTTTTTTTTTTTTTTGCCTTTTTTCTGATCTTCCCTCATTTTAACCATGTTTCAGTTCTGAGGAGTAACATCAAATTTTTGAGACCATTTGCAGCTTGTAGGAATTATTCTGTTTTCATGCCAGGTCTCCATGATTTTCAAAATAATTTAAATTAATAAATAATTAAGAAATATTCATGGAATTGTACTCTGTTAGAATTAGCCCATTCACCAATGACAACATGCTAAAACATCCTGAGCCCTTTACATCAGGGGCAATGAGTTAGACAAACCAGTTGTTAGTACTTTACATATTTAGGGTCTTTACCATTATAACTTCTGTAAATCTGAGATAAAGGATAATATATAAAAAGTGTCCTGAAATCACTTCTGAGAAGCTGGGAAGGTAATTTTCAAAACCTATCCAATTAATTGGATAATTTTATTTTTATTACTTTTTAATTTGCTGAAAAAATATAAGTGAAAATAATCTCTACAAGTCGTTCTGTTTGGAGTCAGAAGTTCACTTCATTATTCTTTTTATTGCTCTGTTCAAGTGAATCCATTTCTATTTTTATGATATTTAATAAGTATAAACATACCATTAATTCTCATGTAGAATCTCCTGGAGATGTTATTAAAATCCAGATTGCTGGGCCTTACATTCAGAGTCACTGATTCAGTAATTTTCTTTTGGGGTTTCAGAATTTGCATTTCTAACAAGTATTGCTGATATTGCTAATATAGTTGCCAGATTTTTAAATTCACTTTTGCTTTAATATTTAGTACTTTGGAACCCACCTCAAATGATTTTCTGTTGTAATGCCATACTTTAAAATTTAAATATAGCATTTATAGTTCCATTATTCAAAAGCGTACAAGCATTTTCTTTTCTTCTTCTTCTTTTATGTTTACCTTTTTCTTACTTGATTCCTATTCATTATATTTTAAAAATCACTGAACTGTGTAAAGTATAAAATAGATCAAAGATCAAAAATGGTGATAGATCAAAGTGTGCATTATGCATCTGTTTGCTGGAGTACAGAAATTCATTTATTTGTTCCATGCCTTGTTCCAAATAGGATTTGAGGCAAGTAGATCAAAAGATAGCTAATTAAGACACAGTCATCTAAATCAGGACCTGACTTCCTAAGCTCCTTGTTCTAGAATAAGTCATCCAGATTCCAATTACTTCCCTAGAACTTAAGAAAACACATTGGCCAAAACAAGAATCATGGTGAAGATGGTGTGATGACCCCAAGTCTCATTTCCTATCATATTCCATATATATTCTTCATAGCTTACATGAAGTGACTGCTTTTACCATAGTAAACTCAGCAAGACAGTCATCTTAATGCCTCTATCTATCTGTTGCCTGCCATGTAGCAGCTGCAATTATTTACTGTTAACTAAGAAAGCAATCTATATTTATCCGGATGTGGGAGATGCTGAATTTACCCAGTGCTGACAAATTAGTCTGGAATGGGAATGCGTATAGAAAAAGCTTGCAATATGCTATTATGTTCAGACAGAAATATATGGTCTCTTCCCTCAACTTATGCCAGAAACAAATGAGCATTGTTTCTGCAATAGGAATAATTTTAATAAAATGATTTAATTTAAAACAAAGAGGTATATCTAATATAATAACAACATTAATCTAAGGATAAATATAACCACAACCGGCTTTAAAGTTTGAGATTCCCCCCCACCACCACCCCTTTCTTTGCAGAGAGAATGGTTTTCTGAAAGCATACAGGTCTCAATTCAAAACAAAAATTAATTAATGTCCAGGTAAAACAGTCTTGATACTCTCTGCTCATTCTTAATATTCGCCACTGAGCAGGGTGATAATTTCTTTCAACTCAGGAAAGATGTTAGTTTCAAGAATAGCTGGATGGTTTGTTTCCTGAAATCATCTTCTTGTGATCCCATGCTCTTTTGCACAAATTGAGGATTCACTGTAATCCTCAAACACTTGCATTAGTCTTCTTATATTTTTTTCTTTTATTTCTCGGAGTCCTTTATACTGATAAGACAAGATAAAACCTATAGTAAGAATCTCTGGTTTGAAATCCATGTAAGCAGTTAGTTATATCTACAATGTTGTTGTTAAGTACCGTGGAGTCGGTTCCGACTCGCAGTGACCCTGCACAGGGTTTCCAAGGCTGTAAATCTTTATAGGAGCAGAACGCCTCATCTTTCTCCTGCAGAACCACTGGTAGTTTCGAACTGCTGACCTTGTGGTTGGCAGCCCGACTTGTAACCACTACACTACCAGAGCTACAATGTTGTTGTTGTTATGTGCCGGAGAGTCGTTTCCAACTCATAGCAACCCTGTACAGGGTTTCCAAGGCTGTAAATCTTTACGGGAGCAGAAAGCCTCGTCTTTCTCCAGCGGAACAGCTGGTAATTTCGAACTGTTGACCTTGACGTTCGCAGCCCTATTTGTAACCACTACACTACCAGAGCTACAATAGTATGTATTAAATTACTAATTTGATAGAAAATCAAATTGAAATTTGCTCTCTCTACCTCTCAGTATATGTGTGTGTGTGCATTCTGTAGTAGTACCAAGCAATTTAATACAGACTTGTTAGTCTTTTCATAATGCAGTCAGACATATTTCATTCAATCTTTAAAGGAAATGTATCCCCAAATCTAGTCATTTTAAATGAGATTGTCTATTTTAGCAATTAAGAACATATATCATAAGTACTTATATTCATTTCCTACCTGTTCCTTATGTTTTGCATGATATTGGGTAAGGTACCTATAGCTCACATTACCACTGCCTTAACTTTGAAACAGGTACTAAGTACACAATGTTATTAAATGCACATTATATACAAAGTCCCTATCTCAATGTCTACTACATTGTGTGCACTTAATCTTACTGAGTAAGCAGTATTACCATTCTACCACTTGCCTGTCACTTTGCCATACTATGATGACTTGACTCAGTGATGCTGGAAGCTATACCAATGGTTTTTAAATATCATAAGGGTCACCCAAGGTGGACAGGTTTCAGCAGAGTTTCTGGACTGAGACAGACTAGGGAGAAGTAAAAAGCTTGCCATGTTAGAAAAATTCGCCTCTAAAAACCGTGTGGATAGCAGTGGAACATTTTCTAATATAGTGCCAGAAGATGAGTCCCTCAGGATGGAAGACACTCAAACTACAACTAAGGAAGAGCTGTCTCCTCAAAATAGAGTTGACTTTAATGAAGTGGATGGAGCAAAGATTTCAGGACTATCATTTGGTGATGTGACATGACTCAAATGAAAAGAAACAACTACAAACATCCTTTAATAATTAGACCATGGAACATGCAAAGTATAAATGTAGGAAATTTTTGTCATAAAAAATGAGATGGAATGCATAGAGATCCATATCCTTGGCATTAGTCAGCTGAAATTGACTGGTATTGGGAATTTTGAAACAGACAATCATGTGGTTTAATATGCCGAGAATGACTGACTAAAGAGGACTAGCTTTACATTCATCATTTAAATATCTTTCCTGAAACACAATGTCAGTGGTAGGATAATATTCATATTGAAATTTATGCACCAATCACTGAAGCCAATATGAAGAAATCTAAGTATTTTATAAATTTCTATTATGGTGTTAGAGGAGAATATTAAAAGTACCATGGACCACCAAAAGAACAAATAAGTTTGTGTTGAAAGAAAAGACAGCCAGAATGCTTCTTAGAAGCCAAGATGGCCAGACTTTGTCTCTCATACTTCGGAAATGCTATCAGGAGGGACCATTCCATATAGAAGGACATCATTCTTGGTAAAGTGGAGGATCAGCGAAAAAGAAGAAGACTCCCAACAAGATGGATGGTCATAGTGGTAACAGCAGTAGGCTCAAGGGTAGCAATGATTGAGAGGTTGGTGTAGGACTGGGTAGGGTTTTGTTCTGTTGTGCATAAGGTTGCTATGAGTCAGTACTGACTCTATGTTGTTGTGAAGTGCCGTCGAGTCGGTTCCGACCCATAGCAACCCTGTACAGGGTTTCCAAGGGTGTAAATCTTTACGGGAGTAGAAAGCCTCATCTTTCTCCCGCGGAGTGGCTGGTAGTTTCAAACTGCTGACCTTAAGGTTCACAGCCCGATTCGTAACCACTACGCCACTACGCTACCAGAGCTCCTTAGCATCGAATAACAGCAACAACAATCAACTTCTGCTATCTAAAAGACATTAAACATACAATTGAGATGTGTTGATAACTGCTGGTGATTGGAATGTGAAAGTTAGAAATTAAAGAGGAAGAATTTGTCATTGAAAAATATGGTCTTGAGGATAGAAACGGAACCAGGGATCAAATGAAAGAATTTTGCAAGACTAATGACTTACTCATTACAAATAACTTTTCTCAACAACATATATGTTGACTATATACATGAATCTCATATAATTGTTGTTAGTTACCATAGAGTGGGTTCCAACTCACAGTGACCCTGTATAAGATTTCCAAGGAACAGCTGGTGAGCTTGAACCACAGACCTTGCCATACAAACAGTCCAGCACAATAACCCACAGTGCTATATGGGAATAAAATCAACTACATTTATGAAAAAAGACCATGGGGAAGCTCAATATCATAAGCCAGAACAAGACTAGTGGCTGATGGTTGATTAGATAATCAAATGTTTATATACAAATCTGAGTTGAAGGTGAGGAAAATTAAAGCAAGTCCATGAAAGGCAAAGTATGACCTTGAGTATATCCCATTTAAATTTAAAGACCATCTCAAGAATACATTTGATTCATTGAACACTAATGACTTAAGATGACATGAGTCATGGACTGACATCAAGAATGCATTACAAAGAATGCAAAGGATTGTCAAACACACAAGAAAGAACAAAAAGGGTAAAATGGATGTCAGAAGTGACTCTGAAACTTGCTTTTAGATATGGAGAAGCTAAAGTGATAGGTGGAGCCCTAGTGTGGTGCTGTAGGATAAGCAATGGAATGGTAACCACAAGGTCAGTATTTCAAACCCACCAGTCACTCTTCAGAAACTTTATACAGAGTTGCTATGGATCAGAACCTGTTTGAAGGCACTTAGCAACAACAACAACTCATCTGGTGTAAATAATGAATTAGAAGATTTGAACAGAAATTTTCAGAGCTGTTTGAGAAGACAAAGGAAAGTATTCTAAGGCAATAAGCAAGGCCTGGAGTTAGGAAACAAAAAGGGAAGAACACATTTAGTGTATTTGAAGCTGAAAGAATTAAAGAAAAAAATTAGGACTCAAATTGTAATAATGAAGGATCCTGTGGGGGAACTATCGAATGACATATTGAAACTATGGAAGCATCAAAAGATGAAGGGTTCCATGGCAAGATGGCAAAGTATGCAGATACACTGAGCTGACCCTCTGCAACAAAGACTTGGGAAACTTGAGTGAAACAGATACAGATGGTGATCCTGACACACTGAGCATCAGAGGATAGGAAAGAGAGGTGGATTGAATGTGCACTGGAAGAGGAAGCTGAACAAAAGAAGCAAAACAGAAGAAAACTAGGCAGGTAGATTGTCAGTTGGTGTGGAGCTATGTGTGGCCATCTTGAGATTTTGCAATCAGCTGCTGATATTGTGGCCTTTGGGTGGCTGGAGGCAAGGGAGGTGCAATTCTCCCTTGTTCCCATACCCTTCTGGTAGTCAGGAGCACAGTCACCAACCCATTGACTAGTGTACACTCCTCTTACACAGCCTAGGTTCTGACTAGAGTCAGGCGCTGGGAGTGCCACCTTGTTTCTGGAGGCATGTGAACCCACCCTAACTAAACAAGCTGTGAACAGAGAACTGCTTCTCTAGAAGTTCACACTTCTAGTCTCTACCACATTCACCAGAAGACAGGTGGAGAGTGCCTGAGAATCCACTAACATACAATCATCAAAAAGTTACCTACAAAGGAGAACTATTAAAACTAAGCTCTGATTTCTCAGTTGAAACTATGCAGGCAAGAAGACAATGAGATGGCATACATAAAAGTCCAAAAGAAAAAAAAAAATGTCCATCAAGAATCAAAGACCCAGTAAAATTGTCCATCAAAAATAATGGCTAAATTAGGACACTTCCAAATAAACAGAAATTGAAAGAATTTTCCAAAAAAGAAACCAACCTCACAAAAAATACTAAAGGAAGTTCTTTGGGCAGAGAACCAACGATGACAGACAACAACTAGAGCAAAATATACGTGACAATATCACCCAAAATGCATACCTACAACACGGAAAACAGGGCACAGGATACCATTTTTCAACAACAAAAACTTAAAAGTTACAGAACTTCCAAATAAAGTGGAAATCAAGTAGATTTCAAGAAAAAATAAAATTTAACTGTAACCCTAAAACTCCACTAAACCTTACTCCTAGCCCTAACCTACCCTCTAACATTAACCCTATTCCTAACCATAACCCTAATACTAAAGGAAGTCCTAGGTCTTGCCCAGACCTACTCATAATTCTAACCTTTACTCCTGCATACCCCTTTATCCTTGGCCCTCAAAAGAAGTGGTAAATGTTCAGACATTTCAGGCAGTAGTATAAAATCAAAAAGCAATAGTATTGAAGAAAGACGTACAAACTACACTGAAAGCATTTACCAATGACAAAGCTCCAGTAATTGATGGAATCCAATTGCAATGCTTCAAAAAAATGGATGCAGTGATGGAGGTGCTCATTTATAGATGCCAAGAAATCTGGAAGATCAAACAATTGGAAGAGATCCATAGTTATGCTCATTACTAAAAGGTGATCCAACAGAATGCAGAAATTATTAGAAAGTATCATTAATATAACATACAAGTAAAATTTTGTTGAAGATAATTCAAAACATTTTGTAGCAGTATAATGGTAGGGACTTCTAGGAATTCAAGCTAGATTCAAAAGAGGACAAGAAACAAATAATCACTAAAATAATCATAGATGAATCAATACATTTGAGTGATGATACTATTGTTGTTGTGAAGTGTCATTGAGCCAGCATTGACTCACAGCAAACCTATGCACAAAAAAACCAAACACTTCCCAGTCTTGCACTAACCTCACAATCATTGCTAAGCTTGAGCCCATTTCTGCTGCACTGCACTAATCCATCTCATTGGGGGTCTTCCTCTTTTTCTCCTGCCCTCCACTTTACCAAACATGATATCCCTCTCCAGTGACTGGTCCTGCCTAACAATATGTCCAAAGTATGAGAGATGAAGATTGGCCATCCTCACCTCCAAGGAGCACTCTGGCTGTACTTCTTCCAACAAAAATTTATTTGGGTTTTTTTTGGAAGTTTGTAGTGCTTTCAATACTCTCTTCCAAAACCAGAACTCAAATGTATCAATTCCTCTAAAGTATTCCTTATTCACTGTCCAATTTTCACATGCATATGAGATTATTGAAAATACCCTGGCTTGGATCAGGTACATCTTAGTACTCAAACTCATATCTTTGTTCTTGAACATTTTGAAGAGATCTTTTGCAGCTTATTTTCCTAGTTCAATATGTTTGATTTTTTGACTGCTGCTTCCATGACTCATGATGGTTGATCTGAACAAAATGAAGTCTTTGACAACTTGAATCTTTTCTCCATTTATATGGATTTTTTTTTTTTTTTGATTGATTGAGTGGAGAGGAGTTTCATTTTTTTTTACTTTGAGATGCAACCCCTACTGAAGACTGGGGTCTTCGCTCTTCATCAATAAGAATTTTAAGTCCTCTTCACTTTCAGCAAGCAAAGTTGTATCATCTGCATATCACAGGTTTTTACTGAGTCTTCCTCCAATCTTAATGCCACATTTTTCTTCATATAATACAGTTTCTTGGATTATTTGCTCAGAATACAGAGTATATAAATATGGTGAAAGAAACCCTGGTGCACAGCTTTCCTAATTTTAAACCGTTTAGTGTTCCCTTGTTTTGTTCAAACAACTGCCCCATCATTTATGTACAGGTTCCTCATGAGCACAATTAAGTATTCCAGAATGCTCATACTCGGAAATTATAAATATAGATCTCTTTCAATCAGTTGGTCAGGTAGCTGTCTTCCAACTTTCTTGGCATAGATGAGTGAGTGCCTCCAGTACTACGTTATATTGTTGAAAGGTTTCAATTTGTATTCTATCAATTCCCAGTGCTTTATTCTTTGCCAATGCCTTAAATTCACCATGGATTTATTCCTTCAGTATAGCTGCCTCTCAAAATAGTTGCACATTGCCACTTCTTTTTGGTATAGTGACTCTGTGAATTCCTTCTATCTTCTTTTGATGCTTTCTGCCTCATTCAATAGTTTGTATATGTTGTTGTTGTTAAGTGCCGTCGAGTTGGTTCTGACCCACAGCAACCTTGTGTAGGGTTACCATAGTGACCCTGTGTTGGGCTGGTGAACTTGAACTGCCGACCTTGCAATTCAAGCCAGCTTTGCTAATCCAGCGCATTAATCGACAGCACCACACCAGGACTCCAGTTTGTATATAAAGTTCTTCAGTATTTCTAGTTGAGGCTTGAATTTTTTATTTATTTTTTTTTAAGTTCCCTAGCTTGTTCTTCCATTTTGGTTTTCTTTCTACAGGTCTTTTCACATTTTATTGTAATATTTGACTTTGTCATCTCAAACTGACATTTGAAACTTACAATTTAGATTTTTTACCTCCTCATTTTTTCTATTTGCTTTAGCATCTCTATGATGGAGAACATGTTTCCGTGTTTCTTAAGACATCCATTTTGGTCTTTTCCTTTTTTCTTGTCTTCTTAATGACCTTTTGCTTTCCTTCTGTATGATGTTCTTGATGTCACCCCACAATGCTCTGATCTTTGGTCTTTAATGTCTTACTGCATGAAATCTGCTATTCAGATGATCTCTAAATTCAGGTGGTGCCAGGGAGTTGGCTGGTTCTGACTCATAGTAACCCTATATACAGCAGAACGAAACACTGCTTGGTCAATACCATCTTTATAAATATTATTTTGATTGGACCCATTGTGATAGTGATAATGTGCCCTCATTCTATCCACTTATTTAATCACCCTGACTGCTGGTCCCAATGTGGTGTTGAACATTTTTCAGCTTATTTTTCTTAATGATGATTTCTGTGTATAACTTGTATAACCAACTGTGTGGTACCTTGAACTTACTTGATATGACCTTTCTATTCAATGATTTCTTAATTCTCACCAAGTGTTTGGCTGGGACCATGTAAATAAGGTATGTAGAACTCTAAATCTGGGATTGGTTAGTTTTCTCATCAGCTAAATTTAAAAGCAGCCATCTAAGAAGCAGAAACAGATGATCCCAGAACTATCAAGAAGGAAGACCATGAATAGAACATAAGATTCCTACATAGTGTGGCAACAACAGAGATGACAACAGAGAAGGTGGCTTAGAGAAACAGAGCAGCTGTGGACTCTAGGCCCATGGACTGAGTAAAGCTAAGTACCTACAGGTAAGAGACTGGCTTGCAGAATGTACCCTTTGGGGCATTCAAAGACTAGCTAAAAGAGTTTTGTAACATTTGCCCAAGCAGGACAAAGACCAAGGGCCACATAGTTGAGAAGCTGAGGACAAAAGTGAGGCATGTCAATAGTATGACAGAGAAGAGGCATTCCTGATTGGAAAACTGCTAAAACTTGAGTTGGTTTTGATCGGGAACTGTATCCTGTTCATTTCCCCAATAAACTCCATAACCATTAGTGTTGTTATAAGTTCTGTATGGTCATTGCAGTAGATTGTCTAACCCATATGTGAAGCATAGAGTGCTGTGGGAGGGATGGTTGGTGTCAGAATACGGTAAAGAAGGTTGTAGGGTGAAGGCATGTCTGAACTCTGTTTCATAGGAATTGGCCTTGGGCTGACTTTTAAGTTTGATTCTCTTTCCCTCTTATGAAGCAAGACAAAGTCAGACATGTCCCATACTTGGTTTTTGCACTTACACGCAAACTATAAAACCATAGACCTTGCTGTTTTAGATCTTACATAGTTCAACATATATGTAAATTTAATTAACTCAGTTAGTAATAGATAATTAAAACCTACCAGCTGCTCTCCGGAAACGCTAAACATGGTTACTATGAGTTGGAATTAACTTGGTGGCACTTGCAACAACAACAATTTATTCTGAGACCAGTGTAACTGATTTGCCTACTTCTCTATCCTGTGATTGTATAAAACCCTCTTATTTCTCTTCAACTACATCAGAAATAAATCCTGAAGCTTGTAAGAGCTTCTGAGGATCATAGGATGTGACCCATTTGGCACTCGTTAAACACTTACTAAAAAACTAAAGAGTGTCAAGATCAGCACAAATCTACTATGTAAAGCTAAGATCAATTATTTTATTTTTATTGTACAAAAATTCATTCTAGGTAGTTGTCACTTAACTGAAGAAGAAAATATTTGATTTATGTCAAAAGTTTTCTATTGCTTAATCTCAGAGTAATTTATTGATCATAACAGAAATCTGAAAGTAGAAATGAGATATTTCTTTGAGAAACTGTATCTCTAAACCTCAATTGAACAGTTGTGCTTGTATTTTGACCCACTTTTGCAAGGGTTTACAAATCTGAGACAGAATTTAAAAGAATCTCTAGTTATGCCTCACCTTCCTACTTTTGATTCAACTCAGCATAAATTGCTTATCTGTCAAAGATGAAAGTTAAATTGTAACCTGGTGTTTGTCTGTGTTTAAGCAAATATTAAAAAAAAATTTTCAATTTTGTTCATGATCTAAAAAGTCTCTAGTTGCACTTTAATACATACTGGTATTTTTTCCATTTCTATTAATTAAATACAAATAAACCTCCCAAGTTATCAAAGATGTACTTGGTAAAAAGCAAGCTACCTACTGAGCAACCTAACACATATCTTGGTTCTAATACTATTCTCCAGTAAGAGAAACTAGTATTCCTTGCAGATATGCCTAATTCTAGGGCTGGGGCAGAAAATGAACAAGATGAACCTTGTTCTATAACATGGTTTAGTGCCTTAAATCAAGAAAATGCTTTAAGACAAACAAAAAAAACACAAACAAACAAACAAACACAATGACAGATGATACCAAAGAAACACAGGAACCAAATGAAAGACACATGGCCCAAACCAGAAATATTTTAGATAAATAAAGTAGTACTGGATTCCCAAAGTATAAATATCCATAATTCCATACTGCTATAAATATATGTTGGAGTACTGGTATGGTGCTGTAGGATAAGCACTGGACTGCTAACCATAGGTCAGCAGTTCAAACCAACCTGCTGCTCCTTAGAAACTTTTTACAGAGTCTCTATGAGTCAGAATGGATTCAAAAGCACATAACAACAATAACATAAGTTGATTGTTAAATAAATAAATGCATGATGCAGGGGAGTACTATTCTCATGTGTAGGAAACTTTCAAATAATTTATGCAGATACTCTACCACTAAGGAGCTAGAGCATAACACTCCATTCCTTAAGATTAGACTGGACATAGTAACTTTCTGGCAAATGTTAGAATGATTTTCTTGTAATGGAAAAAGAAAAGCATAACATTATAGTGGAGAAACCTGACAGTCAAGTGATCAAGACTAACATGCTGATAGTCTATACCCTTGATATAATGTGATTAGAATAGGACTTTCCCGCTGTGTTATTCTTCCCCAGCCTAATCATGATTAACACATCACTCAAATCCCAACTGAAGCACATTCTACCAAACACCTAACCAATATTCCTCAAAATTGTCAAGGTGATGTAAAACAAGGAAAGTCTGAGAAGGTGCCACAGTCAACAGGAGCCTAAGGAAACATGACAACTAAATGTAATGTGGTAACTTGGATAGGGTCCTAGAACAACAACAAAAAGAACATTAAGGGAAAACTGAGAAAATATGAATAAACTATGGAATGTAATTATGTATCAGTATTTGTTGATTAATTATGACAAACATACCATAGTAATATGTTGTTGTTGTTGTTAAGTGCTATCCAGTTGGTTCCGACTCATACTGCTCCAAGGAGCAGCTGGTTAGCTTGAACCACCGACCTTGCAGTTCAAACCAATCTTGCAGTCCTGTATATAAAGCCACAATGTTACATCAGGACTTCGACACAGTGTCCATATATAACCACAGTAGAACTGGCCCATAGTGCTTCCCAGGCTATAATCTTTATGAGAGAAAAGTCATTTCTCCCACAGATGTTGTTGGGTTCAACCCACCCACCTTTCAATTAGCAACTGAGTGCTTAACCATTGTGTCAACAGGGCTCCTTATCATGCAAATATGATATTAACATTGTCATTGTAAGGTGCCATAGAGTAGGTTCCAACTAGTAGCAATCTTATGAAATACCACATGGTCCTGTGCCATCTCACAATTGCTGTTAACTTGAGTTCATTCTTATTGTCACTGTGTCAGTCCATCTCATTGTCAATCAATCTCTATTTTTTGCTAACCCTCCATTCTTCTAAGCATGGTGTCCTTTTCCAGAGACTGGTACCTACTAACAACATGTCCAAAGCACAAGAGACAAAGTTTCACCATCCTCACTTCCAAGAAGCATTCGCACTGTATTTCTTCCAAGACTGTTCTGCTTGTTCTAAGCAGTTCATAGAGTCCTGGTGTGGCACTGCGGGTTAATGTGCTGGACTGCAAGGTCCATTTGAACTGCAAGATCAGTTGTTCAAGCTCACCAGTCACTCCTTGAAAACCCTATACAGGGTCGCTATGAGTTGGAACCAGCTCAACGGCACTTAATAACAACACGGCAGTTCATGGTACTTTCAATATTCTTCTCCAACACTATAATTCAAATGCATCGACTCTTCTACAGGATCTTCTTTATCCATTATCTGACTTTCACATGTATATAAGGTTGTTTAAAAATACCATGTCTTAGGTCAGACACACCCTAGTCTTCAAAATGACAACTTTACTCTTTAACACTTTAAGGAGGTTTTTCGCAGCAGATTAACTGAATACAATACATCATTTGTTTTCTTGCCTGCTGCTTCCTTGAGTGTTGATTGTGGACCCAAGCAAAATGAAATCCTTGACAATTTCAATTTTTCTCGATTTATCATGATATTATTTGTTGATTCAGCTGTGAGAATTTTTGTTTTCATGAAATTGAAGTGCAATCTAAACTGAAGGTTTGTAGAATCTTTGACCTTTATTCATCAGTAAGTATTTGAACTTTTCTTTGCTTCCAGCAAGCAGCATTGTGTCATCTGCATATTCACATAATAAAAAAATAACATAGAACTTGTTAGTAAGTGCCTTGGAGTCAGTTACAACTTATAGTGACCCTGCATAAGGTTTCTAAGGAGTCGCTGATGGTTTGAACTATGGACCTTGTGGTTAGCAGCCAAATACTTATTCAACAGTGCCATACCAGGACTGTACTCAGAACATACAAACATGTAAGAATTACCATACAGGGAAAATAAAATAATTATAACCATAGTACATATACCCTTAAGTTACTTAAACATGGAAGATATAAACAACACTCAGTATCAAATGTCTAGAGATGAAAACTACAAATTCTGGGATGAAAAATACACAGCATAGATTAATAACAAAGAAGACACGTTCATAAAATTATGAATTTCACATGACAATGGAAAATATGCAAAATGAAATACAGAAAGAAAATAGAATTTATTTTAAAGTGCACCAGTATTCTGTGAGGCAAAATCATTCATTCTAGGATCTAATGATATGCAAATAATTATATTTTGATAGAGAAGAAAGGAGAGTAGAAAGATATTTAAAGAAATTTTGATTAAGAATATCCCAAATTTGATAAACCCACCTATCTAAGAAGCTAAACAAACCAAGAAAAATAAATGAATATTAGAAGTTCCCTGGTTACAAATATCTGAAGTTTGTACAACATGCATTTATGATACAAACCCCACAAAGCCTATAATACATAAAAAAGTGGGAAATACAATACTTTATAATAACAAATGTATGATACCTTAACATGCACATCCAAAAATTATTTTTATTTCTGTATTATTATATTAAAAGGAGCTCTGGCAGCATAATGGTTATTAGTCAGGCAACTAACCTCAAGGTCAGCAGTTCAAAACTACCAGTTGTTCCATGAGAGAAAAATGAGGCTTTCTGCTCCTGTAAAGATTTACAGTCTTGGAAAACCTATGTAGGGTCAGTATGAGTTGGAACTGACTTCACGGCACACCACCACTGTCATTATTTTTTTAAAGATGTTTTAGAATATCAGGAAGTGTTTCTTTACTGTTTTTATGCACAGAAAAGTACATGCTATACAATTTGTTGTTGTTAAGTGCCGTGGAGTTGGTTCCAACTCACAGTAACCCTGTATTGGCTTTCTGAGGAGCAGCTACTAGGATTGAACCATTGACCTTGCAATTCAAACTGGCCTTGTGGCCAGTGCATTATCCTGCAGTGCCACACCAGGACTCTACTAGTTACAATATACTAAGACAAATGTTTGACTAACTGATGTTATATACAAACTGTACCTAACCATTCTGACTTACATACAATTTCAAATTAAATGCAGACTTAGGAAAGGAATTCATTTATAATACAGGGATTATTTGTATCATTAATAAAATCAATTGACTTCTAGTAATTCCTCCTCTGAGCAGAAATGATTTTGCATTCGAAAATTGCTCTGAGAGAAACTTAAGCCCAAAACAGATCTGGCATATTAACATTGATATTATAAGAGAAAAGTTCAGCACCCAAATCAACTGAATTTCTTTTCATCAGTTACACTGAAGTAAACATTGAGAGTATAATGAGTACTGTGTTTAGTGCTATTAATAAAATAATTCGTAAGAATCCTATATACAAAAATAATACTTTTCTACCTTACTCACTTTCCTGATATAATCATGCTGCTTATTTGGTTAAACAATTAACAAAAAAGATAGTGAGTGTTAGACTTTTAAAACAAAACTAAATTCAATGGTAATGTAGTAATCTATTACAATGGGTCTACTAATGGATCCAAATGGTTTAGAATGAAAACAGTTTGTTAAATTAATGATATATTTATTACTATGTACTCAAGACTACAGCAGAGAATAAAATATTCTTTTAGTTAATATCTCACTGTCAGAATTTGGAAAAATTTTTAATCAAATGAATTATTTTCTATTCACATAATAAAAGTAGGCAGTATCACTTGGCAGATACTTTAAAATAACTCAAATTCTGGAGTCACAACAACATTAAGTGGGAGAAAAAGGTAATTGAAACCTTATATCAGTATATCGGCCAGTTTTCTGCAAAGTCCATGCATGTGTATGTTTGTGTATCTGAAAGCAGAGAATACCAGGAAGATATTTCCTTGTGTAATATTAATTATGCAAATGCATTTGACTGTGTGGATCATAGCAAACTTGGATATCACCACAAAGAATGGCTATTCCAAAACATATAAATGTGCTAAAACAGAACCTGTACATAGACCAAGAGGCAATCATTAGAACAGAACAAGGGCATGTTATGTGGTGTAAAATCAGGAAAGTTGTGGCTGAGAGTTGTATACTTTCACCATATTTATTCAATATGTACAATGAGCAAAAATCTGAGAAGCCAGAGTCTATGAAGAAGACTATGGCATCAGGATTGGAGGACCATTCATTAACAAACTTCAATTGTAGTATGCAAATGACACAATATTGCTTGCTAAAAGTAAAGTTGGCTTGAATGAAGCACTTACTGAAGTTCAAAGACTACAGCCTTCAATATGAATTACCTCTCAACATAAAGAAAACAAAAATCTTCACAACATCATAATAAATGGAGAAAAGATTGACGTTCTTAAGAATTTCATTTTACTTGAATCCAAAATAAGCACCCATGGATGTAGCAGTCAAGAAATATAAAAATGCATTCCACTGGTGAAATCTGCTGCAAAATATGTTTTTAACTTGTTTAAAAGCAAAAGTGTTATTTACAAGACTATTCACAAGTTATGACTGACTAAAACAACAGTATTTTCAATTATCTCATATATTGGTGAAAGCTGGACAGTGAATAAGGAAGGAAAAAAAAAAATTCAAGCCTTTGAATTGTGGCGTTGGCAAAGAATATACCATGGAATATTTCAGAAGAATCCCTACTATCTGTCAGTTTTCTGTACTATGGTGGTTCGCACATTGCTGTAATGCTGAAGTTTCAGATACCATTACTGTCACCCCTGGGACCCAGTTTCAGTAGCACTTCTAGACCAAGAACAATCTAGGGAGAGGAAATAGGCAAACCATTTCTGAGAAATTAACCCCTGAAAACTTTATGAATTACAACTTGACATTGTAAAATATGGTGCCCCTCAGGTTGGAAGGCACTCAAAATATGACAGGGCAAGAGTTGCCTCTTTAAAGTAGACTTGTCCTTAATAACAGGACCTTCATTTGCTGAGGAGCATGACTCAGATTGAAAAGAAACAATTAGAAACATCTATTAATAAGCAAAACTTAAAAGTATAAGTCTGGGAAATTTAGAAGTTATTTAAAATGAAATGGATTGATATTCTAAGCATTAGTGAGCTGAAATGAACAGGTCTTAGAAATTTTTAATGGGACAATTATATAGTTTGCTATGGCATGATTGAAAAATTCAAGAGGAATGGGATTGCGTTCAACATCAAAGAAAAGATTTCAAAATCTGTCTTGAAGCACCATGCTTCTGTGATCAGATAATATCTATATGCATACAAAGAAAACCAGATGATACCATTGTTATTCAAATTCATGTACCAACCACCAAAGCCAAAGATGAAGCAACTAAGGAATGCTACCAACTTTTTCAACGTAAAATTGAACAAATATGCAATCAACATATGATGATAATTACTGGTGATTGGACACAAACTTTGGAAAGAAAGAGGAAGGATTGGTAGTTTGAAAATATGGGCTAGGTGATAGAAATTGCATGATAGAATTTTGCAAGATCAACAACTTAATTACAAATTTCTTTTTTCAACAATAAAAACAGAAATTATACATGTGGACCTTGTCAAATGGAATACATAGGAATTAAACTGAATACATCTGTGGAAAGAGACCATGGAGAAGCTCAGTATCATCAGTCAAAACAAGGCCAGGGTTTGACTGTAGAACATTCCATCAAGTATCCATATGCAAGTTCAGGCTGAAACAGGATAAATTTAAAACAATCCTACAAGAGTCAAAATACGACCTTGAGTACACCCCCGAGTGAATTTAAAGACCATCTCAAGAACAGATTTGATGCTTTGAACACTAATGATCTAAGACCAGAATAGTTGTGAGATAACATCAAGAATATCATACATAAAGAAACCAAAATTCATTTAAAAGACAAAACAGAGACCTAAACACTGGGGGCTAGACTTGAGAGTGATGCGGTCTGAAGTGGAGGGAGGCATGCAAGAACTCCCAACCTTGCAGATAGTACCCATTTGACATAGCTTGGATGGCTAGATGACCAGAACTCAATGAGATGAAGACAAAGAAATTTGATACAGGGAGCAAGTGTAAATTGCTACAATTTAATAAACTGGACCTGTGCTTATGGATGTAATTGCTCAAAATTCCCACTGAAGGGGAAGGACTCTTCATATGACGGATCAAGCTTGCCTCCTCAGTACATGGGTTGATGTTGTTGTTGTTATGTGCTGTGGGGTCAGTTCTGACTCATAGCAACCCTGTACAGAGTTTTCGAGGCTGTAAATCTTTACAGAAGCAGAAAGCCTCATCTTTCTCTTGAAGAACAGCTGGTAGTTTTAAACTGCGGACCCTGAGGTTAGACGCCCAATTTGTAACTACTATACTACCAGAGCAACTTAGACATTGGCTAGCAAAAACGGGCAAGGCTATAAAGGCACAAAGTGGCTGGTTTACAAGTTTTCATGAGTGTGCTTAGTTTCAGAATGCAGAGGGTAAGGTGGAATCCACCTGGTTTCCAATGAGCACTCTAGCTGTTCTTCTTCCAACACAGACCTATTTGTTCTTTTGACATTTTGTTATTTTAATATTCTATTCCAATATCAGAATGCAAATGTATCGATTCTTCCACTTTATTTCTTATTCATTGTCCAACTTTTGCATGCATATGAGGTTGCTGAGAATATCATGGCTTGAGTCAGGCACACCGTAGTCCTCAAACTGACATCTTTGTTTGTCAACACTTTAAAGAGGTCGTGTGCAGCAGATTTGCCTAGTGCAATATGTTGTTTGATTTCTTGACTACTGCTTCCACGAGTGTTAATTCTTGATCTGAGCAAAATAAAGTCTTTGACAACCTTAATCTTTTCTCCATTTATATGGATGTTGTTCACTGATCCAGTGGTGAAGTTTTTTGTTTTTTGTTTTTTTCTTTATATTGAGATGCAATACAGACAGAAGGTTGTAGTCTTTGATCTTCATCAATAAGTATTTGAAGTCCTCCTCACTTTCAGCAAGCAAAGTTGTATCATCCACATATAGCAGGTTGCTGATTTATCTTCTTCCAATCCTAGTGCAATGTTCTTCATAATCCACTTTATTGGATTATTTGCTCAGCATACAGATTGAATAAGCATGGTGAAAGAATACAACCCTGGCACAAACCTTTCCTAATTTTATATCATGCATAGTATTTTATATTATGAAGACATTAGCAAAAAAACAAGGCTTCAGAAATTATAGAAATACCGATTGAAATGTTTCAGCAATTTATAAAGCACTAGAAACACTCACTAGTCTAAAGGAAGAAATTAGGAGAACAGCTACTTGGCCAACGTATTGGAAGATATTTATATATGTGTTCATTCCAGAAAAAGGAGTCCTGGTTTGCATCTGTAGGGTAAATACTCGGCTACCAACTGAAAACTTGGTAGTTCAAACCTGTCACCCACTCCTCAGACATCCTCAGACACCCTTTATAGAACTGCGATGAGTTGGAACCTACTTGACCACATTTAACAACAACAAATTTCAAGAAAGTGAGCTTAAAGAACATGGAAATTAATGAACAATATCATTAGTATCACCTGCAAGTAAAATTTTGCTGAAGATCATGTAAAAATGGTTGTAGCAGTACATCAACAGAGAACTTCCAGAGATTCAAGCCAAATTTGGAAAAGAACATGGAATAAAGAATGTCATAACTAGTCACCGATGGACCTTGGCTGAAAAGAGGGAATGCCAGAAAGGTTTGTCGTTGTCAAGCGTCTTTGAGTTGGTTCCCTCAAAGCACATAGCAACCCTGTGTGGGATTTTTGAAGAGTGGCTTTTTAGTTCAAACTTAACTTGTGTTTGAGTGCTTATCCTACAGCACAACACCAGAAAGGTTTACTTGGGTTTTATTGACTATCCAAAGGTATTTAAACTATGTGGATCACAACAAACTAAATTATGTTCATGCAGAACATGTGAGTAGACCAAATGTAATTGTTTGAATGGAACAAGGTTGACATTGGGTGATTCAAAATAAGAAATGTGTTTGCCAGGGTTGTATCCTTTCACCATACTTATTCAATCTGTATGTTGAACATATAATCTGAGAAACTGGCCTGGAAGAAGAATGCAGCATCAGGAAAAGAGAAAGACTCATTAACAACCAGCAATGTGTAGATGAAACAATCTTGTCTGGTGACAGCAAAGAGGATTTGAAGCATTTATTGATCAATAGCCAAGAATACAGCCTTCAATACGGATTATACCTTAATGTAAAGAAAGTGAAAAGACGCACAACTGGACCAGTAAAAAGCATCATGATAAATGAAGAAATGATTGAATTTATCAAGGGATTCATTTAACTTGGATTCATGATCAACACTCACTGAAGCAGCAATCAAGAAATCAAATGTCATATTACATTAGACAAGTCTTCTGAAAAGGACCTTTTTAAAGTGTTAAAGAGCAAATATGTCACTATGAGGACAAAGGTGCACCTGACCCAAGTCATAGCATTTTCAATCACCTCATATGCATGTAAAATTTGGACAGTGAATAAGGAAAACTGTAGAATAATTGATACATTTAAATTATGGTATTAGAATAGAACATTGAAAGCACCATGAACTGCCAATAGTACAAGCAAATCTGCTTTGGAAGAAGCATAGCTAGAATTCTGTCACATACTTGGACATGTAATCAGGACGCTCAGTCTCTAGAAAGAGACATTATGCTTGGTAAAGTAGACAGTCTGTGAAAAAAAGGAAGCTCCCCAAGGAAATGGATTGACACAGCAGCAACAACAATTGGCTCTAACACAAAAACTGTGAGGATGACACAGGACGGGGCAATGTTTTGTCCTGTTGTGCATAGGGTCACTATGATTTGGAGCTGACACAACAGTGAGAAAAATGAACAAATCTGTGTTGGAAGACGTACAGCCACAATGCTCTTTAGAAGCAAAGATAGCAAAACTTTATCACATGTATTTAAAAACCATGTCATAAGGAGGACTCATGTTCTAGACAAGCATGTCATGCTTGGTTGAGTAAAGGGTCAGTGTAAAAGAGGAAGACCCTCAATGAGATGGATGGATACAGTAACTACAATACTAAGCTTAAGTGGTTTTGAACATAGAGTAGGACTGGGTAGTGCTTCGATACATACAATTAGTTGCTATGAATCGGAACCCGAAATACCTAACCATCTGTAATTGGTATTTCATCTATAGATGAAAAGATTACACCAATGTTTTCCCACTTCAACTAAGCAGCAGTCATTTTCATCTGAATAAAGAAAAATAATTGTAAAAGGCAAAACTGAGCTTGGCAAAGGCAAAATAATACACAGTGTAACAAAGACTTCCTGGGAATCTTCAAGGCCATAAGTCCTTTACCTTTAAACATATACTTAGAACAGAACATTCAACAATTTAAAAATCACATTTTATTAGTTGTGTTATATTTCCTGGAAAATTCAGATGGGGATATTTCAAATGGTTATATACATGGTCTGCTTCACTTTTAGTTCTCTTTTTTCTTTTTCAAAGGAATTTCTTTGCATCAAAAAGAATGGAAAGAAATGTGGGAATGCACAGGGAAAGACTTATGTAAAATTTGCATTTCTTTATCCCTCCTTAGTAATAAGACTGTAGAAGAGAAAGGGATAGTGAGAGGGAGCAATTTGTCCAATTCTTTATATGATTCACAGCTAGTCTTGCAGAGTCCTCTCATCCAAAGGAAGAGATGTGCTTTAAATAAAATGATCCCCCAGACCTCCCCACCATAAGTGAACCAATGAACCCCAATCATGGGTCACTTAGAATGAAATGAAAGGATGGCATTTTCTTCCTTTATTAAAAACACTAAAGGAGGAAAGGAGACACAAGAAAAATGACCACCATGAAAAGGAAGTTAAAATGATTTTATTGAACTGGCTGCATTCCTAGCCACCTAGTGTATGAAGTAATAACAATCAGTCACATTACTACACATGATTAATACTTATAAATGATGCTCAGATCCCCCACCATCTATCCATCAGAACTCAAGGAGGCCTTTTCATATTAGTTCTCAGCATGACTCCCTTCTGTTGCTACATTGTAATTTCACCTTCCTCAATCAAACCCTCTGCAAAATGCAGCATTTAAGTCAGTTAAGTACAGTAGAGAGTGAGACTATTTTTAAACAGTGCTCATCAGCTCATAGCTTATGAGACAGTGACATGAACACATCAATTGCAAATCTCAATTATTTGATATATGTCTGAATTAAAACTCCTCCAAATTTACATTGCTGTTCTTGTTGCTAAGTGTCGTCTAGTCCTTTCCGACTCATAGTGACTCTGTATAGGGTTTCCAAGGAACAGCTTCGTGAGTGTGAACCACTGACCTTGCAGTTCAAATTGACCTTGCTTCTAGTATGGCTGTAATTCATCTCCAATGAATATAATGAGAAAATAAAAATAGTCTATGTACTATCTTTTATGTCTTCACAGAATATTATTGCCCTTCTTGAAATAAATTCCCACTTTAAGAAAGCAAAGAATTTAAGAGTAAGTGTGTAGTAGCCCTCCAAATCTAGGATGCAGCATCCTTCACATGGTTGTCATGGTGTGCGTTGAGCAAGTTGCAACTCATGACAAGCTTATATATGGTTTTCAAGGCTATGAATCTTTATGGAAACAGAAAGCTTCATCTTTCTTCCATAGAGCAGCTGGTAGATTAGAACTGCTAAACTTGTGGTTAGCAGCACAGCTTGTAAAACTATGCTACCATGGCTCCTTACCTTTCACAGAGCTGACTGTAATATTTTGAGCAATTGCTGTTGTTTTTGTTGTTAACTGCCATTGAGTTGGTTCCAACTTATAGTGACCCTGTAAAGGGTTTCTAAGGAGTGGTTGAGGGGTTTGAATGGCTGAGGGGTTTGAATGACTGACCTTGCAGTTCAAACCGAGCTTTTGGTCCAGTGCTTATCCTATAGTCTCAAATCAGAACTCCATTTGGGGCAATAATAACCCATAAATTATTAAAGCAATGATATTAGATTTCATTGGCATAATGCTTAATATTTCATAGTACTTTAGTACATATTCTTTGAAATTTGTCTAGGACTCCCATTTTTATAATATGAAGAAGCTAAAAAGAAATTGGAGTTGCTAGAACCTAGACTTTCTATCTATAAATTTTGTATTGTTTTTGCTCTAATGGAGTGATAATAGCATTAACTAAACAGAAATCCTTAAGTTTTCTTAATTCAACAGTGAAATTATTGTCATATGGTGATGGTGGTTATTTGCTGTGGAGTTGGTTCCAACTCAGAGTGACCTTGTATAGGCTTTCTGAGACTGTGAATCTTTAAAGGAGCAGAAAATCTCATCTTTCTCCCACAGAGAGGATGGTAGATTAGAACTGCTGACCTTGTAGTTAGAAGCTCAAATCATAATCCACTATGCTACCAGAGCTCTTTATTATTATATAGCAACAATTAATATAGAAACAAAAATATTTGTACATAGCATTTCCACACTGATTGAATTACCTGAGCAAAAACCATTTTTGCTTTAGGTCATGTTCAATTTCATGATTAGGAATAGGGTTCTCGAGAGAATCAAAATCAGTGATATATCTATCTATCTGACTATCTATCTTTATAGTTGGTTGGTTGGTTATGTGCCATGGAGTCGGTTCCGACCCATAGAGACCCTCTCTGTACAGGTTTCCACTGTGGTAGCATAGTGATTTCGAATCGGGCTGCAAACCACAAGGTCAGCAGTTCGAAACTACCAGCTTTACAGAGAGAGGGAGAGAAGTTTATATCAAGGAAATGGCTCCCATAGTTGTAGAAGTGAAAGAGTCCCAAGTCTGGGTCAGACAAAAAATGACAGGCTTGAAGGCAGGTCTGGCACCAGACATGCAGGCAGCAAGACAGGGAGGTAGAGCAGGCCCAAGTAATTGGAGGGTGGATGAGACATATGCAAGATCCAGGCTCAGCAGAGAGTAATCAAGCTTTGTCTGAGTGTCTAATATATTAAAAGTAGACCACAACCCTGAAGACACATCCTTTCAATTGATTGGCTGCACATAACAGACCTCTTCATACAGTTAATTATATTAGATCTTATTATGGAAATACCTACAACTCAACTGCAAAACCACAAAGAATCCTAGCCCAATCCAGTTGACACAAAACCTTAATGATCATAGTCCACCCCTTGACAACTTGGCACCTATACATATCTCCTTAAACCATATACATAATCTCTAAATCAAGAAAATTATAAAGTTATACTTTTACCTAACATGGTACAACTAACACATATAAAATAGAAAAAATCTGATTCCATTTGCATCTTATATTTCACAAATGAACAAAGCAAAAATATTTCATGTACACATACACATATGCACATATATATTCATAGCAATTACAGTTATCATTTCTGCAAATGGTCACATGGCTGTGGCTGGTACTTAGAGGTACCTTCTTCTAGTTTCCTTTGCATTCAGCTAGCACCTCAGCTGTTCATGGTTCCTTACCTGGTGCAGCGAACCAAAACTTCATTCCTGAAGAATCTGGGTCATTACTCATGCTGGAATTGGGTTACTATAGTTTATCATTAACTTTAATCACAAGACATGTTAGTGCTACAAGACATCCCAAGGAACTCCTGGAGCCCACATATATTCTTTCCCTTCATTATGTAATGTCAGTCCAATTTCCTGGTAATCAGAATAAATATCACTACTGAACACTGTAACTCCCTTCATTACTTGTTGACCACAAGGCATGAGAAGAGCAAAATAGCCAAGGAACATTTTAAACTTTCAGTTCAATGGCATCAGTGCTATGTCTCCAGGTGAAAGTATCCCTCCATTTGAAATTAAAGTGTCCAAATATGAAGAGCATAGAATTACATGAACAGGAAACAAAAAATTTACAAGTGGGTCCCAGGAGTAATAGCGAGTTCTGCCACTCCCATGTCCACTGCTTTGTTCTGGGACCAGTGAATCCTGGCTATTAGAAAAACAGCACCATATATTAGATGCTGGATTAGAGTATATACAGCATCCTGGAGAAAAATTCCCCAACCTTGCAAGGGATTTCCACCTAGCTGGCACCATAATTATGTCTTTAGAAGCACATTCCATTGCTCATTCAAGACAGCTGCCCTAGGACAATGAGGAACGTGGTTGTTATTTTTGTTGTTAAGTGTCACCAAGTCAGTTCCAACTCATAGAAAACCTGTGTACGGTTTTCAAGTCTTTCTGAATCTTTGTGGAAACAGAAAGCCTCATCTTTCTCCCATGGAGCAGCTGGCAGGTTCAAACCATGGAGCCTGTGATTTGCAGTCCAGTGCTTATCACATGGAGCCACCATACTCTGAGGAACATAGTTAGATCAGTAAATTCCATGAACATGGACACATTGCCACACTTCATTTGTTATGAAATACGTCCCTTTATGTGAAGTGATACTGTATGAGATACCATGACAGTGGATATGGCATTCTTGAAGTTCACAGATTATAGTTTTGACAGAAGCATTGTGTGCGGGGAAGGCAAATTTATATCCAGATTAAGCACCTATTCCAGTAAGGACAAAACACTGCCCTTTCCATTATGGAAGTAGTTGATGTAATGAACCTACTACCAGGTTTCCGGCTGATCTTGAAGAATGGTCCCATAGCTCAGACTTGATGTTGATTACTGCTGCTGGCAGATTGGTCACTCAGCAGTGGCTATAGCCAACTCTGCCTTGGTGAGTGGAAGGCCATGCTGCTGAGCCCATGCATAACCTCCTTCCCCACTACCATGGCCACTTTGTTTATGAGCCCATTGGGCAATGATAAGAGTGGCTGCAGAAAGAGTTTGATTAGTTTCCAAAGAATGGGTCATCCTGTCTACTTGATTGTTAAAATCTTCCTCTGCTGAAGTTACACTTTGGTGTGTATTCGCATGAGACACAAATAACTTCACTTTTTTGGGCCATCTATCTTCATATCTCTTTGTCACCAATTTTTGAATCATGTTCCTTCCAAATCCCTAACCATCCAGCAAACCACTGGCCACAGTCCTTGTATACAGTTACACATCTGGCCATTTCTCCTTGCAAGTAAAATGTGGAACCAGGTGTACTCCTTCAAGTTCTGTACATTGGGAGGATTTCCATTCACTACTGACCTTCAAGGAAGTTCAAGAAAGGGGATGTAGTGCAGCTGGTGTCCACTTTTAAGTGGTCCCTGCATATTGTGCAGAACCATCTGTAAACAAGCATGAAATATATCTTCCTCAGTCAACTGATCGTAAAAACTCCCCATAGTGAGAGAGGAAAGGTAATGTGACAGGAGTGGAGACCATGGGAATTTGGGTCACTTCCTCATGCAATTTACTTGTGCCTTCAGGTCCTGCTTGAACCCAGTCTCGTATAATTTAATGATAGAGTGCTGCTGTGCATGTTCAATGATATGATTCTGTAGGTCAGATAACACCTAGTTCGTAATGGGTAGCTCTAATCACATGGTGACTTGGTGAACCATGATTAGGTGTTCAATCTACTAAGGTCCAGTAGCAAGCCATGCTGTTTCTCAAAAGGAGAATAGTTATCTGCAGAGGTTGGCAAGGCTTTGCTCCAAACTCCTAAAGGCCTGTATTCTGATTCACCAATAGGGAACTGCCAAAGACTCCAAACTGCATCTCTATCTGCCTGTGATATTAAAGTATCATTGTATCAGCTGAGTCATATGGTCTAAGATACAGAACTGCTTGCATGGCAGCCTGTACTTGTTTCAGAGCCTTATCTTGCTCTGGGATCCACTCAAAATAAGCAGCTTTTTGAGCCACTTTATAAGTAGTCCAGTGTAGCACAACAGATGAGGGGTATGTTACCTCCCAAATCCAAAGAGGCTCACCAGGTGTTGTGCCTCTTTTTAGTTGTGAGAGGGGCCAGATGCTATAACCTATCCTTCACTTTAGTAGGAAAACCTCGATAGGCCACACACCACCAAATTCCTAGACATTTTAATGAGATGGAAGGTACCTGAATTTTTGTCAAGTTAATTTCCCACACTCTAGTACACAGATGTTTTATCAATAATATGCGAAAGCTGGACAGTGAATAAGGAAGACCATATAAGAATTGATGCCTTTGAGTTGTGGTGTTGAAGGAGAATACTAAAAGTGCCATGGACTGCCAAAAGAACCAATAGATCTTTTTGGAAGAAGTGCAGCCAGAGTGCTCCTTGGAGGCCAGGATGGCTAAGCTTTGTCTCCCATTCTTTGGACATATTGTCAGGAGAGAACAGTCGCTGGAGAAGGATGTCATGCTGGGTAAGATGAAGGGTCAGAGAAAAAGAGGAAGACCCCCAACGAGATGGATCAGCCAGATGGCATCATTGATGGCATCAAGTGTGGCAGC
>NW_006408609.1:2769429-2771027 GCF_000296735.1 Chrysochloris asiatica | reverse complement strand
TTCAGCAATGTCTTTCATCTACTTTAGGAGATGTTCCAGACAATGCCTCAGCATTAATCTCAACAGGCACAGTTGCATTAATCTCATCAATGTGTGAGCAGAGAGAACAGTAGTTTCACTAATAATGGAACAATAGAAAAGATAGCGTAATCTCTTCAGGTGGCATGAAACCAAAGTAATAATAGGAATAGTCTGACTTCTGTGGATTTATGGCTTTGGTTACTTATACAAGGTGTCCTTAGGAGTGAAATAGTTTGGAAACCTACTAAATATTCACTTAATCAGTATAAAGGCAGAATTATAGTTCAAGTGAATAGCAGTCTAACATGAGTAGCAGTCTAGCAAGAGTGACACAAGAGAATTTAGGGGCTCAGTTTCTCCATCTTCCTGGTTATCTGCCTATATGTCCTCATTCCAAGTTTCAGGAACATATTTCCTCCCAATCAATACCCTCTCTTTAACATTAGACACCATTTGAGATTGAGAATTCAGTTAAGTTCGGTTTTCAGCAATATCACCTCTGTTACTACCAAAAATAAGGCACAGGTGGAAATTTTGAGGTCTTTTATGTTTGAGCTATAACTCCAGATTCCTGGGCTGGTCTCTTTCCTGTACCATTTGGCTTACTGTCAGTACGACCAACTAACAAGCTTCCCTATATATCTCATCCTGACAGTATTGTGAACCGTTCCTTGTAACAATTTCTCAACCTGGGTTCTCTAGAGAAGCAAAACCAGTGAATATATAAAAGATAATTCTATATATAAAGAGAAATTTACATCAAAAGAATGCTTCACACAGTTATAGAGGTGATAGAATACCAAATCTGGGTAAGATGAGCCAATATCAACAGATCAGATGACAGGAAGGCAGGTTGGCAAGCAAGCAAGCAAACAGGCAGGTAATAAAGCAAGTTACTGGCTCAAGTCCAAAGAATCAGAGGTCAGAGTACAAGTCAGAGAAAGATCCAGACAGAGCAGAGAGGAAGCAACCTTGGCCCTAGTATCTAATATATTAGAAGTAGGCCACACCTTTGAGGAAACATACTTTCAATTGATTGGCTGCTCATAGTAGAACTAATCATGCAGTTAATTATGTTATATCAGATGTCATTATGGGGATAGTTATATCTAAACCACCAAACACTGAGAATCTTGGCGCAGTCAAAACCTTAACTATCATAAGGAATTATGTCACTGAAAAGACATTTACTCATCCATTTTCCCATATAAGCACCTTATTTTCTAGCACAGGGAATTAACTTTGCAGGTTTATGAAAAAAACTTGAACTTTCCTGGAAAAGCATGACTTCACAAAGGAAGTCCTACTTCCTCCCAGAAAAGTTTTCCAGGGAAAGAAGTTCAAAAATAATAAGACTGAAAGTGTATGCAAACAGAGGCTTGCACGTGCTGTGCCAAACAAATTAGGTTTTAGAATTAAAATGAAAACTCTTCTAAATCTCTTTTTCCCCCAAACTCATCTGTCACTTTGTAGTATGTGGTAGCTTGCTTGCTGCTGTGATTCTGGAATCTATGCTACTGGTACTTTAAATACCAGTAAGGTCACCCAAGGTGGACAGGTTTCAGATAAGCTATGAG
>NW_006408609.1:2768273-2769249 GCF_000296735.1 Chrysochloris asiatica | reverse complement strand
GTCTCCTCAAAGTAGAGTTGAGCATGATGATCAGAATGGAGTAAAGCTTTTGGCACTTTCATTTGTTGATGGGGCACACAACTCAAAATGTGGAGAAACAGCTGTAAACTTCCATTATCAATTAGAACATTAAATGTACAAAGTATGAATCTAGGAAAATTTGAAGCTCTCAAAATGGAATAGAACACAGAAACTTTAATATCCTATGCATTATATTGACCATTCTGAATTCAACAATCACGTGGTTTACAAATTGAAGAGAAATGGTATTGCAGTAATCATGAAAAGAAAATTCATTTCAAGATCTTTTTTGAAGCATAATTCTATCTGTGATAAGATAATATCCATAGGTCTAGAAGGAAGACCAATTAAAACAACTATTATTCACATTTATGCACCAACCACTAAAGTAAGTGATGATGAAATTAAAGAATTCTACCAATTGTTTCAGTCTGACATTAATCAAACATACAATCAAGCTGTATTGGTAATTACTGGCAATTGGAATGCAAAGGTTGGAACAAAGAGGAAGGATCAGTCATTGGAAAATATGGCCTGGGTGATAGAAACTATGCTAGCCATTACATGATAAGATTTTGAAAGATAAAAAATTTCTTCATTGCAGATACCTTTTCTAGACAACATAAAAGATGACGATGCAAATGGGCCTCAAAAGATTAATACATAGAAATTAAATTCACCTCGTGTATGGAAAAAGTTCTGTGTCATCAGCAAAAACATGGCCAGGGTTAGACTGAGGAACTGACCATTTATTGCTCATATGCAAGTTCACACTGAAGCAGAAGATAATTTTTAAAAGTTCATGAGAACAAAATATGAACTTGAGCATATTCCCTCTTTAAAGTGTTGAAGAGCAAAGATATCAGCTTGAGGATTAAGGTGTGCCTGACCCAAGCCATGGTATTTTCAATAACCTCATATGCATGCAAAAGCTGGACAGTGAATAAGGAAGACC
>NW_006408609.1:2751989-2767955 GCF_000296735.1 Chrysochloris asiatica | reverse complement strand
GTTTTTTAAGCTCACAGTTGTTTTATGATTCAAGGTATCCTGAATCACGCAGCTCATCTGTCATCACTGAATAATCTTCACTGAAAGCAAGGGTTGAATCCTCACCTAATTCTCTTGTTGGCCTTACCTTTAGCAGCTGCCATCTGTCTGTCATTTTTTTGTGCTATGCTTCATTTCATGTTGTGATGCTGGAAGCTATACCACCAATATGTCAAATCCCCATTGAGTACAAGATTCAGCAGTACCTCCATACTAAGATTGTTAGGAAGAAAAACCTGATGATTTATTTAACTAGAATCCTATAGATCACCAAAGACTCTTGTCTGATATTATTCTGGAAATAAACTCTCTAATTTGGAAGACACTGGAAATAAACATGACTGACTTGAGGATACAAAGATGGCATTGGACTGAGCAATATTTTGTTCTGTCATACACGAGGTTTCCATGCGTTATAGCACATTTAATAATAATTATAAACCGTTAGCAGAGTCTGACAAGATATATTATTTGTGGTGATAAAAACAGCAGTGGAAGTTAGCTCTCAGTCTCACCATTGTATTTTTTAACTATTTAGCCTGAAAAACACAGTGCTATATCACCATTTGAGATTTGACATGATGGAAACAAGAAACTTGAAATAATCAGAGTGTTTTGATATTGTTCCTATCTATCAAAATAATGTCACAAAAACAATACAGACAATATTCTGTGAAAAAGCAAGGTGAAAAAGCTGAATCACTGCTGTCAGATAAAATGCTTCCAAATTGTGTTAAATATCATGTACTATACTGTAAGAAGAAGGAGCTGTGGTAGCATCATGGTTACGAGCCAGGTTACTAATCTTGAGGTCAGCAGTTCGAAACTACCAGCCATTCTATTGGAGAAAGATGAGGCTTTCTGCTCCAGTAAATTTACAGCCTCAGAAACCCTATGAAGGGTTGCTAAGAGTAGGAACCAACTCAAAGACACACTGCCACCACCACCACCATACTATAGGAAGGACTCCTGGTGTGGCACAGTACCATAAGCACTGGACTGTTAACCACAAAGTTGGCAGTTCAAACCCACCAGGTGTTCTTCAGAAACCAACACAGAAATCGGAACTGACACAACAGCACTTAACAACAACAACAACAACATAATCTATGCTATCTTTCATCAAAATCTTGAATTTTCTGACAAAAACTCAAAAAATTGACTGCACATAAGTATAATATTATTCAGCTTTCCTCCTTTTTTCTCTCTATACGCTCTTTTTTTTCTTCTTCCATTTCAATTTTCATATCCTTCTCTATAAGATTCAGATGGTTGTTCATTTAAGAACAGATCCCACAAAATGACACTGTTGGCTGCCACCAAGTTAGCTCCAACTCTTGGGAACCCCATGTACAAGAGAATGAAATGCTGCTTGGCCCCATGCCATCTTCATGATCACTGATAATCTTGAGTTTGTTTTTGCTTTCCAAATTAAAGGGCTCATCATACATCACTATGGAAGGCAGTATTTTATTGTGATCCATAGGACTCCTGTGGCACTGTGGGTTAATGCACTGGGCTGCAAAGTTGGTTTGAACCACAAGGTTGGTAGTTCACACTTACCAGCTGCTCCTTGGAAACCCTACGCAGTGTCGCTATGAGTCAGAATCGACTTAACAGCACTTAACAACAACAGAAGACTCCTGGTGTGGCGTTGTAGGATCAGCACTGTCCACTATCCTACAAACCACAAGGTCACTAGTTTAAACCCACAAGCTGCTCCTCAGAAACACTATTCAGGGGTCGCTATAAGTTGGAACCAACTTGACAGCATTTAGCAACAACAACAGCATAGGGTTTCCACTGGCTATGTTACAGAAGGACTTTCTTCCAATCTAAGTCTAGAAGATCCAAAGAGACTGTCCAATGGGTGAACTTGCTAGTATTTGGAATGTCTGTGGCATAAATTCTAGCATATAAGCCACCACAGCATGACAGATTAACAGGTGGTAAACAGAGATATATGTTGTGGTTGTTAAGTGCTGTCAAGTCGATTCCGATCCATGGCAACCCTGTAGAGCATTTCCAAGGAGCAGCTGGTTGCTTGAACTGATGATCTTGCATTTCAAATGGCTTTGCAGTCTGGCACATTAGCGCATAGTGCCACGCCAAGATATACAGCTGGATTCTCATCCAAGCTCCACCATTTACCAAATTTGTCACTTTAGCAGAGTTCTTAACATCTGTGTTAGGAATATTATCTCCTTCACAAAACTGTTGGGAGAGTTAAATGTGATAAAATTTTTGGGAGAGTCAGATTTGAGAGTTAGAGAGTTTTCTTCTAGGATTCTAGACTCTTTCTTTCTGTAATACCTCTGTTTTTTCATCCACCCTCTTTTTTCTTTTTTGTCTCATCTCCCTTCTTTTTCCTATCTCTTCATTTTTTTCCTTTCTGCTGATATTCCCATCTGTTTATTTCTCTCTACTTATTTACAAAATATTTACAGCACATGAGACGATTATACACATGGACTTAACCAGAGGGAATACACAAAAATCGAGTTGACTACATCTGCAGAAAGAGACGATGGAAAAGCTCCATATCATCAGTGAAAACAAGGCCGGGGCAGACTGTGTAACAGACCATCAATTACTCATATGCAAATTCAAACTGAAGCTGAAGAAAATGAAAACAAGTTCAGGAGAGCCAAAATATGACCTTGAATATATCCCACCTGAATTTAGAGATCATCTGAAGAACAGATTTGATACAATAAACACTAAAGACGGAAGACCAGAAGAGTTGTGGGATGACATCAAGAACATCATACATAAAGAAAGCAAAAAGTCATTAAGAAGACAAGAAAAGGGGCAACAGCAGAGACAGCGGCAGAGTTGATGGCGTGTAGAGATAGAGCAGCTGAGGACTCTAGGCCCAAGGACTGAGAAAGGCTGTGTGCCTGCAGGTAGTAGGCTGCCTTGCAAAATGTGCACTTTGGGCATTTAAATGAATATCTGTTTTTTTTTTGTTTTGTATGTGTACAAAACAAAACAATTTGTATTGTTTTTTTGTTTGTTTATTTGTGAAAAATAAGATGTAAAAGAGAAGTCACAGGGGTATAAGTGGGATAACTGTTGTTGCAAGAAGGGCACAGTAATCATTGGAATGAAACAAAATGTATGACTGGTTGAAAGTAAGGCTGATGATCTTGTCTGGTTACCTTCACTCAATTCACTCAATATATATATATATATATATATAAAGTAGATTTGTTTTCTACATGACACTGAATAAAATTTAAGATATAGATTAATTCTATTCAAGCAACTATGTAAATGCTTATTTTTAATAAATTGTATTCAGTAGCATTTAGTCTAAAAGGTGACTTCAGTAATGTTTAATATTTTCATTTAAAATAATGTACACCCAAGCCATGGTATTTTCAACTCTCTCTTCCGTGGGAGAAAGATGAGGCTTTCTGCTCCCGTAAAGGTTTACAGCCTCGGAAACGCTGTACAGGGTCACTGTGAGTTGGAACTGACTCCACGGCACATAACAACAACAACACATGCATGGGAAAGCTGGACAGTGAATAAGACAGACTGTAAAAGAATTGATACATTAGAATTATGGTGTCGGTGAAGAATATTGTTTATACCATGGACTGCCAGAAGAACAAACAAGCATGTCTTGGTAAAAAGTTGCAGCCAGATGCTCTGTGTAAACAAGGATGGTGAGACTTTGTCTCACATACTTTGTACATGTTATTAGGAAGGACTAGTCCTTGGAGAAACACATCATGCTAGGTAAAGTAGAGGACCAAATTTTTAAAAAATGAGATGGATTAACACAGAGACTGCAACAATAGGTTCAAACATAGTTCAATACCATGAATTATGGTTCTTATACTGTAGTCTTTAAACTACTACCAACTGGCTGGGTGGGACCATGAAAATAAGGATTGGTTAGTGTTGTCATTTTACTGGGTTTAAAATGAGCCATTTTAGAAGTCAGGGCAAACCATCAAGAAAGAAGAGCCACAGGAGAAGTGCAAGATCCCTGACTGAAAATGTAGTGGCAACAGAGGCATGGAGAGGTAAAGCAGCAGGCTTCCTGGCCTACAGACCAAGTAAAGCTACGCGTCTTTGGGCAGTAGGCTGACTTGAAGAATGTACCCTTTGGGCGTTTACAGATAACACTAAAGGAGCTTTATAACACTTGCCTGAGCAGGGCAGAGGTCAAAGAGCCAAGGACAAGGTCATCGAACAAGAATGAGCCAGCGGTGCACACAGTCGGCTGAGAAAAGGTGGTCCTGACTAGAGAACTGCTCTATCCTGAGTTGTTACAGACCCTGAATTATACTTTGTTCACTTCCCCAATAAACTCCTTAACCATGAATAATGTCTGTAAGTTCTACAATGGATTATTGAACCTGACAGAGAAGTAGTGTACCCTGGGAGAAATGGTTCATGCTGGGTCTGGATGAAAGAAGGTGAAAGATGATGTTGATAGGATTAAATGATTCAGTTATGAGTGGTTAACAAAGTTAACTGTAAAACTTGGAACTCTGATGTGCATAAAATCAGCCATCTTTTAAGTATAAATGGGTGATCTCACTCCCATCAATGAAAAAGAGTCAGGAGGGGAGTGCTTCTTTCTGACACGAAGAGCCTTGTACATTGAACCTCCTTGACAAAGGGACAGAAAGCTGTGACATGAAGGAGTGGCAGAGGAGCAGCAGCAGCAGAACCAAAAGCCAGAGCACAAGATAGAGTGGTGACCTTCCCAACCCACAGAGCAAGGAAAGTTGAGTGATGCTGGATTGGAGGTTTCCTTGTGTATTGGGGTGTCTGCAAGCATTTAATTGGGGGAGCTAAGTTTGCTGACCCACAAAGCTAGAGTCAAGTGCCTTCTTCCTGAGGCTTATGGTGAAGTGGTGTAGCTATGTATTAACAACCCTAAAAGAGCTTTATAATATTGTCAGAACATGACAGAGGCCAAGTTAAGGGGCTAAAAGCCAGAGAGAGACCTGCTGTGGGCATGGCAGAGGAAAGACTGTCCTGACTGGGCAGTTTCAAATTCTATATTGTAACCTGAGTTTTAGTGCAGCACTGTAGGATAAGCAATGTCAGTTTAAATGGCAAGGTCAGTGGTTCAAATCCACCAACTGCTCCTCGGAAACCTTATGCAGGGTCACTATGAGTTGAAACCATTTAAATGGCACTAAAGGAGCTCTGGTAGCGTAGTGGTTACGAATCGGGCTGCGAACCTTAAGGCCAGCAGTTCGAAACTACCAGCTGCTCCGCGGGAGAAAGATGAGGCTTTCTACTCCCGTAAAGATTTACACCCTCGGAAACCCTGTACAGGGTCGCTATGGGTCGGAACCGACTCGATGGCACATAACAACAACAACAACAAAGGAGCTCTGGTAGCGTAGTGGTTACAAATCGGGCTGCGAACCTTAAGGTCAGCTGTTCGAAACTACCAGCCACTCTGCAAGAGAAAGATGAGGCTTTCTACTCCCGTAAAGATTTACACCCTCGGAAACTCTGTACAGGGTCGCTATGGATCGGAACCGATTCGACGGCATTTAACAACAAACAACAACAACATACTGTAATCTATTGGCTTCTCTAATAAGTGGACACTTTTATTAGTTAACCTGTTAACTTCCCTAATACCTGCACATACCACAGAACTGTGAGTATGATATCTGAGTTCAGTATGGCCATGGCAATGATTTATCGAATCCAGATGAGAAGTACAGAGTGCTATGAAGGAATGGTTGTGAAACTGGAGGAGGTCAGACATGGCCTCCACACCACTTTTATGCATAGCAATGATTGTGAGGATGGTGCAAGATGTTGTTGTTGTTGTTATGTGCCATGGAGTCGGTTCCAACTCATAGCGACCCTGTACAGGGTTTCCGAGGCTGTAAATCTTGACGGGAGCAGAAAGCCTCATCTTTCTCCCATGGAACAGCTGGTAGTTTCGAACTGCTGACCTTTTGGTTCGCAGCCTGATACGTAACCACTATGCTACCAGAGTTCCTTATGGTGCAAGATAGGGCAATGTTTTGTTCTTCTGTACATAGAGTTGCAATGAGTTAGAACCAACTCAATGGCACCTACCAGAAGAGCAACAACATATTTTCCAGCCCTAATAACAGTGTTTACCTTAAAGAAGAAATAATCCGGATTATAGTTTTCATTATGCATTTTAATTTGTCACTAATGTATCGGAACAGTACAGATATATTTAGTTAAGTAATAATTATTGGAAAAATTACTCTTCGAATTTAGCTGCAAGTAACGAAATCAATTACTGTCTGAATGAATAGCAATGTTGTTAAGTGTTGTCGAGTTGATTCCCACTCATAGTGACCCAGTATAGGGTTTCTGAGGAGCAACTAGTGGGTTTGAACCTTCAGCCTTGCAGTTCAGAGTCTAGAACATATCCTACAGCACCACACCAGGACTTCAAATAGCAATGATAAGAAAATAATAATTTTTCTAGATGTTTAAATACCCTTTTGAGTGCTATCATCATCTAACATTAAAAACTATAGTTGCTGTTGTTAAGTACCATTGAGTCAGTTCTGACTCGTAGCAAACCCATGCACACCAGACTGAAACACTGCCTGGTTTTGTGCCATACTCACAGTCGTCATGTTTGATCCCACTGTTTCTGCCACTGTGCTATTCCGTCTCGCTGAGGGTCTTCCACTGTTTTTCTGGCCCACCAAGCATGATATCCTTCTCCAGGGACTGATCCTTCCAGACTGGTCCTTTCTGACATGTCCAAAGCACAAGAGATTAACTCTCAGCATCCTTGCTTCTAAGTAGTATTCTCTCTGTACTTTGTCCAATACAAATTGGTTTGTTTTTCAATGATGTTTTCAGTATTTTTTATGAATGTCATAATTCAAATGCATTAATTTTATAATTAGAAATTGTCATTCTTTTCAATATTGCATCAACTCTTCTTTTTTAAAATGTTATTATTTTCATTTGGCATTGAGATGCTTTAGATGAATGAGACAGAATATCAATTCACAGTTGAAATAGACTTATATTCTTAGTCATAGTAGAAAGGTATATATTTCTTTTTATTAGGAAAAAAATAGCTGAAAGTGTCTTCCCTTCCCTGTTACTTCACCGGATAATTAGACAATGAATGTTATATGACAAATGACATTTTCTTCAATCAGCTATAATTAATTAAAGCACAGTATTCCCAGAAAAATTTTAAACTAAAGGGTAGGTAAGAAAATTAATTTGTTCCAGTTATTGTGATTGCACATATTTCTATAGTAACAGCCTCCTTTTAGAAGTATTTACTGTCCCTAGCCTACCCCTTTTCCTACTAGAGGTGACTTCACCAATAATTTCTTCCCTGTTGTAGCAATGTGGTCTTTGATGTCTTGGTTGGACAAAATGATCCTGAGGATCAAAAATGGATCAAAAATGGGCAAAAAAAGTTGAGAACAGTTGCAGAAAATTGCCAGTATGCTTTGTGAAGTGAATTAGAGAAAGTCAAATAGTAAATCAATGTGATATTGTGTACTTGAATGAGGGCTTGATGAGGTTATATTCCATGAAGTGAAATAACAAGTAATCAGGAGTGGTTGAATATGGTCACTAGAAATATAGGAGCTTCTGGATGGGAAGTAAGAAGTTTGATTTTAGTTTTTCAAAGATGCAGTAGTTTCATGTGATAAAAGTCTGAGTTTGTGACCCTTGTTGTTGTTTGTTGTGAAGTGCCATTGAGTCAGTTCCGACCCATAGCGACCCTGTATAGGGTTTCTGAGGAGCAGCTGGTGAGCTTGAACTAATGACTTTGCAGTTCAAACAACTTTGCAGTCTGGCGCATTCACCCACAGTGCCACACCAGGACTCCTTGTGACCTTTAGAGTTGTTAAATAAAAGGAGTGAAATAAAGTTTGTTGTAATTTAAGAGACTATTGAGAAATTGGGAGTTGGATTGGTCATCCCCTTGAGATGATCATTACCCATATAATAATGTAAAAGGATAATCAGTCAGATTATTATCTTAACAACTTATATCTTGTTCCTCTCCTTTCCAATTGTTACTACTTAACTAGTGTGGCATGGTTGGATAAGTAGTGGACTGCAAGGTCAGTTTGAACTTCAAGGTTAGTGGTTCAAAGTCAAACGTTGCTCCTTGGAAACCCTATACAGGGTTGCTATGAGTCGGAACTGACCCAATGGCACTTAACAAGAGTAACAACAACAATTCATTTGAAACTTAAATTTTCTTTTAACATGTATCCCTGATTCCAACACTTGTTGTTGTTGTTGTGTGCCATCAAGTCGATGCTGACCAATAGAACTGTCTGACAGGGTTTCCTAGGCTGCAATCTTTATGGAAGCAAATGACTGCATGTTCTCTTTGTGAAGCCACTGGTGAGTTTGAGCCACCTACCTTTCATCTAGTAGGTGAACACTTAACCATTGTAATGCCACTTACTCACTTCCAATCTCTCCTCGACATGACTTTGATTGTGCTATTTCATCATTTATTTTATTTTTTATTACAGCTCTACCCTATTTCTTTTAAGAAAAAGGCCAAAACCATTTAACATTAACATTTAAGACTCCAAACATTTTTTTTGCTTTGTTTTTTTCTTTTTACTATTTAGCAGACTGTTCTTTCTTCATGTCCAGTCACACTGCTCTCTCTCCCTAATTGTCTCTGCTCCCCACTGTCATATCTGAGAAAATACTTATGTACCACTAAAGACTTTCAGGTCTTCTCTAGCTGTAAGGTACTTCCTATCAACTTCCAGTCCTTCACCTTCCTCTGTCAATCTCCCATTACATTATACTAGGTATGTATTTCTATCATGAGACTGTATTGCACAGATTTACTTATGTCTTTTCCTCAACTAAATCACACCTTGAGGCTGGAAACTAACATTATTCAACAATTGAATGTGAGCACAAATGATATATGCCCAATAAAAGGCCAAGGGATACTTTATATATTGAAAATATTAAGATGACAGGTAGGAATATATTCAAAATAACATAGCTTTGGAGCCTGTAAAATAGGGAAAACAATGATAGTTTTAAAAGAAGTATGGAAGTTAAAGGATGATATTGGCTTTGATAAGTAACACATGTGCTCTAATGTAGGTTGAATTTGTGGAAAAAGAAACATTTACAGAAGGAAAGAAAAAGACTTAAGTTAATGGACAGGGAAGGAAAGTAAAGTCTCTAGCAACCAGGAATCTGTAAGAAAAGAATTAAGAGCCAGAACATTAAGAGAACACATCTTCCTCTGAGACGCTGGGAAATGACAAAGGGGAATGTTTCTTCCTCTTGACCTTCACAATCTCACATCTAGTTCATGATTATTTAACTGTGATTGGTATGGATACAAATAGTTAAGATTTTCCATAATTAGAAGAAAGAAGATATTGTCATCATTTTTATTTCGTCAGAAAAACAGAAATTTGAACTATTAAGAATCTGCTCAATGGAGAAAATTAACCAAATAATTCTTGACATATTTGTATCAGATCTAGCCATAGTTCTAATGTTTCATTGTTGTTGTTGTTGTTGTTGTTGTGTGCCATGGAGTCGGTTCCAACTCATAGCGACCCTACATTAGTCATCTTTTTTGTGGACTTCTGCTCAAGAAGATATTAAAGATGTCATAAAGAAAATGTGACTGAGAAGCAGAGTTGTTATTAAATATTTTAGAACTTCTTAAGGAGTCCTGATGTGGCGCTGTAGGATAAGCAATGGATTATGAGATTAATTAGAACAGCAAAGTCTGTGGTTCAAACTCACCAGTCACAGCTCAGAAACCCTGTGTAGGATCACTGTGAGTCTGAGCTGACTCCACCTGATGGCATTTAACAACAACAACAACAAGGGTTACAATATATAATGCATTTAATAAATTTCTTTGAGTTTGATGCCCGCCCCCCAAGTCTTCACTGATTTAGAGCCCATGAAACATCTTTATCAGGAATTTATCAACTCAAATTTATTGACTTTACCTTCTTACAATAGGGAATACTAATCAAGTAACTAAATGTCTCTTTATTTTGATACATAATGTTTCTTTTTCAACATCAGAACCCTAAAATGTAATTTATGTTGGTACTCCATTAAAAACTTTACTTTTACAAATGGCCTTCCCTTATTATTAAGATAATGATTTTGTTATGTTTTGGAAAGTGCTGCTATTTGTAGTAGCCTGTTCTTATTTGTACTGAAGACAAACAGAGAGAAAACCCTTCAAGTATTCAAAAAAAGTTAGCCCTTTTGTAATAAAGCCTAGTTATGCTTCCTGGGAACTGAAGTGTAATAAAATACAAGGTATAAATTTTTAAAATACTGAAAATAACAAATGATAATGTGACTTATGCAATGAAGTTGAATCTAATGAAGGTAAATATCAGCCTCTTGAGGTGTTCAAATATGTGGTAAGTGATTTTACATATTTCCAGAAACATTTTGATTATGTGGCCTTATTTCTGTCTATTCTTAAGGTTTCAGAATTAAAGTTTTATAGCATCAAAGATTTTAAAGGGAGACTAGACTTCTGTTTGCACATACAATTAATCCTTTAAAAATATGCATTTATGCATCTCAACATTATTTCACTGCATTCTTCCTAATAATTAGACCTTCCCATCAAGGTCAGCCACATGACGTGGTGACAAGAATGTGGATTTTAGAGTAAGGGTACTGGGCTGCACCATGTGCTTCCTGAGACAGGCCAGGTGCACCCAATGGATGGTGAGTGATGAGGATCAGGACATAGATACAAAAGACAAGACACAGCCCTTGACTTTTTTTTTTAGTTTTTATTGTGACTTTAGTGAAAGTTTATAGAGCAGATGATGTTTTGTACACTCAACAAATCACACACTTCGTTTCATCTCAAAGATTGCAACTCCCTCAATGTAACATCACTTACCTCACTTCTTCAATGTGTCTCTTATTTCCATTCATTCCTTCCCAACCCTTGGCCAAATGCTTATCTTTTGATATCAAATGGTTGACCATTTTATGGTATGCATATCTCACTAATATTATTTTTCCCCTTATATACCTATCTATTGCTTGGCTGAAAATTGAGTCGCATGGATGAGTTCAGTTCTAGAACTGAATAGTGAGTAAGGACATATAGTCTTGGGGTTCCACCAAGCTCTATATGATTCATAAGCCTTGTCTTTTTGTGTGTGTCATTTTGAATTTTGTTCCATATTTTCTCCCACTCAAGTCAAGACCCTCTAATGTGATGACTTTAAGAGAAGTTGGTAGTTGTAACCAGGTACCATCTGATTCTGGTTTCAGGACTGTGGAGACTGATGTTCACATGGTTCATTAGTCCATTTAACTGTTTCAAAGTGACTTCAATTTTCACCACTCTTCTTTCCTCTGGACAAGAAAAGACCATTTTTTGTCCCTAGATGGCCACTCGCTACTCCCAAAAGTAGATGTAGAACATTGACATGGCCCCTGACTCTTGCAAAATGCCAATTTTACATAATGACCTAGTCTTTAGAACTTAATCTTGTCCATAAGTGAGGAGGTGTATTACTAATACTAAGGTTTAGATACTCTAAAGAAGCAAAACAAGCTAAGAGACTGGGGGGGTGGGGGTGGGGGAGGTGTTGGTAAAGAAATATAGTGAGAGATTTCATATAAGAAAGTAGATCACACAGTTGTGGAGGTTAACAAATCCCAAATCTTGGGTCTGGTATCAACTGGAGGCTTTTTTTGATTCATGTAGTTGCAGGGGGTGATGAACACACCATCAGCATTTCAGACAACAGGCTGCAAGCTAACTGGGCTGTAGAAGCTGTGAATGCCAAAATCATCAGATCATATTCTTGGAACTGCTAGCTCAAGTTCTAAGAATCATAGGTCAGATAATGGTCAGCTGGATTTAGGATACAGAGAGTTCAGCCAGAACATCCCATAAATATTGGATGTATTAACAATGTCAAGGAAACTCCTCTTGCATCAGAAAAAGGTGGCGACTTGAGTAAATGTATGGCTTGAGTAAGGGTGAGATTGGAGTATAGGTGTGATTCTTACAATTTTCTTTCCTTAATACATAGACTTTAGAATAGAAAATGATGTAGTTATTTAATATCACAAAAAGAGGATAATTTTATCAGATCACAAAATGGAAGCTACTTAATACTAAGAGTCATGGCCTAGCCAAGTTGACACATAACATTAACCGTCACAACTAATAATCATTAACTAACATCAACACATATCATTCTAAATCAGAAACATGACCAAGGGTTCTTGGCTCTCAAAAAATGTATACTGTCATGTTGCTTCATCACTGATTCCTGTTTGATTGAAGTGGGGAGTAGTTTGTTCTTCACTGCTAAAAGGCACACAATTGTAGAAATATAGCCACACATAATTACTCACTCATATCTTTATATCTAGACGTTTAGTTTTCCCTCTACCCCTAATTTTCCTTTTTTAAAGATCTGTTTTGAAGACTGTGACTAGGACTGAGAAGGCTGCTTTTGTTGCTCTGATAAGGACACTAAGATTGGTGAGTCCACAGACAGTGCCGCAAAGCTTGGGCAAGGCATGCTGACCTCCTAAGGATGTTTCACTAAGGTGTGATCCCAGCATTCACATTTTAAGAGAAAGCTAGTCAGATACAGAGGAAATTGTCTCAAACTAAGTCACCAAGATTAAAAGAAATTAAATGTGATAGCATATGAAGGAACAAAGTGATTAAAGGTTGGCGAGGGAGCAGTTACAGTATAATTTTCCTACTTAAGGGCAGGTGACTAATGTGTTACTCTTGTTTTACTTAAGTAGAGATAGGTAGTGGGGCTTCCTGGGACAAAGGGAAATAAGTGGGGGGTGAGGAGAAAATAAGCAGACTAATCTGAAAGAATAATTGTAAAAAAATTCTTTAAAATGGGAAGGTCAAAAAATAAGAAAATTTGAAATTAATAGGATAATGATTTTTTCCCAGTATTGCTCTGTCTTTAAACACTCCAGTAAGGATATTCTAGCATTATCTTGTTTGCTGTCTTCTTGATATTTGTCAAATTCATTATATTTTTTGTTCACCACCATCCTCCTTTACCTCTACACCTCGACACCATGGGAGTGTGAGTTCCAACCCTGTACATTCAAACAGTCCAGAAAACAAATATGATAAACATGATTCTGTTAAAATTTGTATCTCAACAAAGTGACTGTATAATAAAAAAAAACAACCAAACTAAGAATTTAACCCTGTTATTGTGTTATAAATATTAACTCCTCTTTAAAATTTTAAAGTATATTTTTATTATTCAGCCTGTCTTACAAAAACAAAACTCATCAGTTATTAAGAACAATGTATATACATAAGCAGAAGCTAAAAACAACAAAAAAGAAAAGGCAAGGATAGATTTTTAACAGGTAGCCCTTTACAGATGTTGTTCCCACGAGTACTTCCGGCAAACCACCTATGTGCCAATCTGAGAGTCTCAAAGACAGTCAGGAAACCTATCCTGCAACCAGCAGTTTAAAAAATAGTACTAGGAAGCAAACACTAAAGTAGAAATTTAGTGTCGTATCACATGCTTCCCAGCTTTTAGCAGGACTTTTTCACTTATGTATGCAGCAGGCGTGCAATATTTAGTAGTACATCTATTAAATTTTTCACCAGTGGAGAATTGGGAATTAGTAGCAATGGAATGAAAGATACTGATCGCTGCAATGCTTCAGAGAGGTCAATTGTTATCAGGAGAACAGAGCTTGATGAAGAGGAAGTTAGCTTCCTTCGCAATCTGTAGCTAAAGAAGACTTCCCACTATACAGAAAGTCTTCTACAAAATGTTTAACTGTAGGAAGTTTTAGTCTGCTGAATCAAAGTAGTAATAGTAATAAGTACTACTATTTTTAAAAATGAAACTCAATAACTATTGCTGGTGTAATCAATGCATTGGAAAAAGAGAATTTTTAAAAACTGAGAGTTATTGTTAATTAATTTAGGACTAAGTATAAAAACCCAAGGTCTTCCTTGAAAGACAGAAAGGAACTGTTATCTTCTGTAGCCAATGGGAAACAGAGGTAAGGATTAGTCCTAGGAATTAATTATAAAGATAGTGGGGCTCCAGGGAAAGTCAATACTCCAAATCTAGGAAGTTCACTGTGATACAACAAAAATAGGATTCTAATTGAGAAGAAGTAATTCACAGAGATTTAGGATGAAGTTATCTGGTAAATGAGCTCAAAACTTTTTAAGTATGCAGGTTTCCATAAATCTTCTGATCCTAATAATTTAACCCACTCAACCCCATTAAATAAGGAGCTCTGGTAGCGTAGTGGTTACGAATCTGACTGCTAACCTCAAGGTTGGCAGTTCAAAACTACCAGCGGTTCCGCGGGAGAAAGATGAGATTTCTGCTCCCATAAACATTTACAGCCTCGGAAACCCTGTGCAGGGTCACTATGAGTGGGAACCGACTCCAAGTACTTAACAACAACAACCCCATAAAATGGAGTCCTGGTGTGGCACTGTGGGCTACTGCGTCAGACTGCAAAGTTGTTTGAACTGAAAGGTCAGTGGTTCAAGCTCATCAGCTGCTCCTTGGAAACCCTATACAGGGTAGCTATGGGTCAGAATCTACTTGACGGCACTTAACAACAACAACAACCCCATTAAAGGGAGTCCTGGTGTGGTGCTGTGGGTTAATGCGCCAGACTGCAAAGCCCTTTGAACTGCCAAGTCAGTGGTTCAAGCTCACAAGCTGCTCCTTGGAAACCCTGTACAGGGTCGCTATGGGTCTGAACCGACTCGACGGCACTTACCAACAACAACAATACCCCATTAAATGTTACTGCATTTACCTTCTCTATTATTTAAAAACATACGAAGGAAACTTAACATTATGCAGGCTAATGTGTGTTACCCAACATCTCTTAACAATCAGACCAATGACTAGGATTAAGTCATGACACATGTCAGCTAAATTTCCAAAGAGAGAAAAAGAATCATACTTTGAAGGAATTGTATATGTACCAGCAAAGAGCCAGAAGATCATGAATGGGACTGAATTCTGAGGATGCTGGGTCAAAGCAAGTAAAACTGAGGAAGAATATGCTAACAGGCTGCTAACACATGACTCTTCGAAAGTTGAAGAAAATGATAGCACAAATTAAGTAGAGTTGAAAAATTCAGAATATTATGGCAGATAGTAGAAGAAGGGATAAGAAGCTTAGAGTAGTGAGAATTCTAAAATTGGTATTTAAAACTAGAAAATCAATCTAATGACCATTTTCTCTGGGAACAACCAGAAGGCAATGTTTACCAAAATAATAAGGAATATTCTGATGAAAGCAGTATGACAATAGCACTGAAAGGATTCTAGTGGGATACCACAAGCTCAAACAGATAGAAAACCCAAGAAGTGTCCAGAATTTCTGTTAGATCCACTAAGTCATAAGATTATGCAAGCCTAAAAGTAACCCTTCATAAAATAGAATCCTACATTCAGAATTAGGTATAGGAGTCTTGGTGCAATGCTGTAGGATAAGCACTAGACTGCTAGCAGTTCAAACACATCAGCTGCTCCTTAGAAACCATGATGAGTCAGAACTGACTCAATGGCACTTAACAACAACACAACAACATGAGCATGCTAGCATTTTATATAATAATCACAAACAAGTGGCCCGACCCCAATGTTATCCACCATTGGTCCATCAGTGCCCCTCTCTCAGCTCACAACTTGGCACATCTGTTGTTGTTTTTTTTAATTAATATATATTTTAACTTTTATTTTTCAAAATATATACAGGTGGTGGAGTGCCGGGGTCTGGCCTCGGCAAGGGGGCGAGGACCCGAAGATGGGGTGTCCGGTGACGATGGCGAGAGAGAGATAGAGAGAGAGAAAAAAGACACAGAGAAAACAGATACAAAGAAGACAGACACCCGGGCTTGATGCAAGCTGCCAGACAGAATGCTCA
>NW_006408609.1:2750893-2751889 GCF_000296735.1 Chrysochloris asiatica | reverse complement strand
AGGGCCTCGAACCTCTGACTAGTCTTACACGGTCTGCAACAGTGGAGGAGGAAAAGGTCTGAGCTTGGTCCATAGGTAGACTGGCTAGTTATGATCTGATGATGTACCACAATCCAACTAAGAGATTGTCCAGAAATATAGCGGTGGAAGGAAATCATCCCAGAAGATAATGTACTTGATCACTCACTTTATGTGGAAAAAAAGCTGTCCTTAACTTAGAATATATGTAGACTCATGGACAGAGGCATATGACTTAACAGAGTAATCAGTGGACTGGGAAGGAGAGACTAGAATATTTGAGACACTGAGGCTTGAGAAAGAAAGATATGGTTGGACATATGTAAATAATCACATTAAATAATATGTTAATGTACAAGAGAGTCCATCTACCACAGAAGAAACACTAAACAACTAGGTTGAGGGTAGAACTTTGCAATTCATGTCATCCAACTTCTGTGATCAGCCACCACAATGATGATAACATAATGAGTACATGAATAGAGTCAAAGGTGGTAGAAATATAGGTCATGCATGGCACAATAGCATGGTTCTCCACACACTCAAGCTAATCTACCTACTGCTGCTGCCCTGTCTAATAGTCAACCTAACAGCAAGCTAGGCCAATGCTGCAGCACAGATTTCATCTCTCTATGAAATCAACCGGCTACTTAATAGTAAGTAGACTACATTGAATCCTATCAGCTTGGAAAGGACAGCGATTCAACTTGACTAGAATTTATATACCATCTGAAAGTTTAAAAAGATTGTTTCATTCACCAATGAGGAATCTTGTATAGTATCACACTGGGTCCATATGTCAGCTAAGGACGTTAGGAATGAGGGCATTACCATGTGATTCCCTTGTCACATCACATATTGCACTGCTTATAAGCTTCTGGCCTGAAAAAGCATTGTAATAGACTTTTGAAGGCTCTATTGAATACTGTATTGACAGTATCAACATAAAACCAAACGGCCACCACTCATCTGTCTGTC
>NW_006408609.1:2747273-2749068 GCF_000296735.1 Chrysochloris asiatica | reverse complement strand
ATTTTCTCATCTTGTCTCACCAGGCAGCAGAAAACAGCTGTATTCATCCAGCTTAACCACAACCATACCCTCCACAACCTGCCCACCAGGCAAGAGCCAATACCAACTGCTAACACATGATCAGTGACAACAGCCTACATCAAACAAACCCATCCTAAACTGAGCTGGACAAATGGCAAACAGAGTCTATTGCACAAACCAGGCAAGAGCCAATACCAACTGCTAACACCTGATCAATGACAACAGCCAACATCAAACAAACCCATCCTAAACTGAGCTGGACAAATGGCAAACAGAGTCTATTACACAAACTTTTATCACCTAATTGTACCCACCAGGATACAATTGGTGAGTGCTTAAGAATACTCCAACTTACAATGATCAATTTAATACAAATACAATACCACCACAACGTCAGAAGCAACAGACAATTTCTGTTCACACAAAGAAACAAGACAGATTGGCTTAAACAAGTGACCAAAAGACAGCTACAAAATGCTTTTAAGGAATAAAGGACATTGGAACTACTTGAAAATGAATTCAAAAGAATGATATCTAGGTATCTCCAAATGCTTGACAGAAAGATAAAGCAAAACAAGGTAGAATTCAGGAATACACAAACAAAACAGATGAGCAATTGGAGACAATAAAAAAAAAAAACCTACAAATAGAAATCCAGAAGATTAATACTAGGATTTCAGAAATTGATAATACATTGAAAGGGCAAAGGAGTAGGTTTGAATTGGTTAGATTGAAGATGGTGGTGGTGGTGGTGTGCCATGGAGTTAGTTCCAACTCATAGTGACCTTGCATAGGGGTTTCAAGTCTATAAATCTTTACAGGAGCAGAAAGTCTCATCTATCACCTATGGAATGGCTGGTAGTTTCAAACTGCTGACCTTGATGTTAGCAGCCCCACTCATAACCACTGTGCTACCAGGGCTTGAAGACAAATCTCTCTATACTAGTAAGCTAAAGGAACAATCAATAGCCTCATACATAGGTGACAGTTGGACAGTGAATAAGGAAGACTGTAGAATTGATGCATTTGAGTTATGGTGTTAGAGGAGAATATGAAAAGCACCATGGTCTGCTAAAAGAACAAACAAACCTGTGTTAGAAGCAGTGCAGCCAAAATGCTTCTTGGAAATCGGAATGGCCAGACTTCGTCTCTTATACATTGGACATATTATCTGGAGAGACCAGTCCCTGGAGAAGGCCATCATGCTTGGTAAAGTGGAAGGTTGAAGCACAAAGAGGAACATCTCCAACAAGATAGAATGCCACAGTGGCCGCAGTAATGGGCTCTCGAGTGTAGCAAGGATTGGCACAGGATCAGGCAGTCTTTCATTCTGTTGTACGTAAGGCATAGCAATGAGTCAGTACTGACTTGATATCACCTAACAGCAACAAGATGAAAAGTTAGTAAAAAAGAGAAAAATCTAAAAAAAACTGTGAGGTTTATAAGACACCATGAAGAAAAATATCTAACATGTGATCAGAATTCCAAAACATGAAGAGACAAATAAAAGCACTGAAAAGATAAGCCAAAGAGGTATTTGAAGAAAGCTCCCATAATATCAAATAGCTCTTTGGCTATCTTTTCAGTGATTTTATTTGTCTCTTCATGTTTTGAAATTCTGATCATCTGTTAGTTACTCTTCTCGTGGTATCTTATAAAAGCACTGATGATAGTCAAAGAGCTATTTGAAGAAAGCTCCCCTAATATCGGAGTCCTGGTGTGGCGCTGTGGGTTAATGCGCCAGACTGCAAAACCTTATAAACTGCGAGGTTGG
>NW_006408609.1:2727387-2731887 GCF_000296735.1 Chrysochloris asiatica | reverse complement strand
AATTTTTAAATAACTGTTATTTATATACCCCAAATATTTAACAAATATTAGAATATTTAAAGAGTGTTGTTTTTGTTAAGCTCTGATGAGTCAACTCTGACCTGTATAGGGTTTCCTAGGCTTTAACTCTTCAAAGGAGCAGAAAGCATCATCTTTTTTCCACGGAGCATCTCTTGGGCTTGAACTTTGTACCTTGTGGTTTGCAGTCCAATGCTTATGGTATGGGACCACCATGCTTCCTTAAAGAACGTATCTGTAGATAATAGAGGGCATTTCAGTGATGAGTGCCCAGAAGGGTGATATTACAGTCCTCATGAACTTTGGAAATATCCTTGTCAGTGTGGTTGGAAGGTCAAGTTAGATGGAGGAACAGCAAGCTTGAGCAAAACCAGAAGACTATTGTAATAATCTAAAAATACATAATGATAGTGGCAGGAGAACAGCAAGTATATTATTGGACTCAACAAGTTAAAAATTTAGGAGAAAACAACTTAAGTCCATGGTTGGAAACTATGTATTCCAAGAATGGAGATCTATTATTTAAAAAATTAAAAAGAGGACAGAAAGGGGCTTGTTTGGCAGTTCCTCAAAAACTACAAAATAGAATAACCATAAAACTATTGCCTTTAAGTGAATTCCAACTTACAGTGATCCTATGTTGTTGTTGTTCTTGTTAAGGGCTGTCAAGTTGGTTCCAACTCATAGTGGCCTCATAGAGGGTTTCCAAAGAGCGACTGGTAAGCTTAAACTGCCAATCTTGTGGTTCATACTGACCTTGAAGTTCAGCACATTAACCCACAGCGCCACAACAGGATGTTGTTGTTGTTAGGTGCCATCAAGTCGGTACCAACCCATAGCGACCTTATGCACAGCAGAACAAAACAGTGCCCATTACTTGGCCAACCTTACTACTGTTGCCACTCGTGAGTCCATCGATGCTGCCACTTGGCCAATCCACCTAATGCCACAGAACTTGATGCATAAAACTGGTTAAAATGCCAAAATATTTAAATATATATTTTAACACAATAAAATAAGATAGGAAGAGGATGAAAGAGAGATTTTAGAAAAAGGAGCTGAATGTTTCTAGACAGTGTTTACAGTATACTCTAGAGAGGGTATTAGTAGACAGAGTGAAATGTACAGTAAACACCATGATATTTTTACAAGTCATTTCTTCAACAATCATTGATTCTAACATTTTTATTCATAAAATATATTTTGGTACTAATCTTTTAGAAGAAAACATTTAAAATATTTTAGTCACTTCTTAATGTTTGAAATCAGAGTTTAAGAACTAGAAACATGTACCCCTATCCCAATCAATTGCAAGAAAAATCTTAGTGATTTTTCACTGGGATGAATCAAAAATGTTGCCATTAACTCTTCAGTCCACTTATTGTTTTCCAGGTGTTTGCAATTAGTGAAAAGTCAGGGGAAAAAAACAGCAGTATTTGTAGGATTGGAGACTTTCGTCCAAAGTCAACTTTCCTAACCATATATGAGCTTCGCATAAGAAATTTAAATTAATTATTAGCAACAAAGACTTCATGTATAATATTTAGATTAATTTCTCAATTTTTCTTAAGGTCTAGTTTCAAAATTGTTTCATAGACCTTTGAACCTTAATATAAATTTTTAATTCTCTAGATACCTCACAAATATCAATTGATTTAAAAAAAAAATGAAAACACTGTACTTTTTCAATCAAACATTTCACTCTGGTGTAATTATCTTTTTTCATCCAATTTGAATGTGAAAATTAGGCACCACTGCCACATGAGCACAAATGTGTAAATTATCCTTATAATTAAATTATAACTACTATCCACAACTTCTTATTGAAATAATTATAACCAATTTAATGAGTGTCTGGACAATAAAGTATGTCTTTGCATATAACACCAAGAAAATATATGCTGTACAAATAAAACTCTGATTTTTCATGAAAATAACAATGAAAGAAATTTAAACCTCCTGTGAATCCATTACTATAATTTATATGCTCTATTTCAAAGATAAATTACTCTATGAAAAACAGATAATTCTGGATTAATCAGCATAGTATCCTCTGTACTATATCTCTAAAGAACTAAAAGATGATGCATAAAAACAAATAAGTATGTCATTGCTTGGACAACTGTGAAATATAAAAATTTTCCCCATAAAATGAGATATTCCATTAGGCATTAACTGAAATCTAGCCCTTGTCCTCTTTAAACTAATGAGCACAGACATAAAAGATGCAGACTTTGTAAGGACTACACAGCAAAGATATGATTTGCTGGCAGAAGATAAAACTCAAGTGGAAAAAACTGAGTCTTAATGCCAATTACATTTCAAGTGGCATTTTTCTTTAATGCTTAACACTTTCAAATGAAAAAATTTAAAAACAGAAAAAGTATGTTGTAAAGAATAAAATTAACTCTAGGAAGTCTGAAATTTCAGGATCGTATAAAAGTTTAATTTTGCACTCATTTTTTTTTATGCTTTGAGAAAATGACATTATAAATTATGTTATCTTGTATACAAGTCAGATTTAACTCATTTAACTCATATTTTGCTCTAACAGTCCCCACTCCAGTCCGGTTATCAAAATGCCAGCTTTGTAAAGTAGTTGACTTCTGTCAATTTACAGGATTTGGGGGTTGATTGTTTCATTACATTGGCCCAAATCTCAGCAGAAAATATAGAAAAGCTTCTGAGTGAGATAGATATGTGATTCAATTACAGGGTAACTTCTTTCCTTATATCTCATGTCTACTGTCTTGGCTATTACCCTGACTTCTTCTGAATTAGTGTCTTCCAGAAAGCAAGATGAGATTGCAGATCCCTTTGTTGCAGACACTGATAGTCTCCTGTCCAATATCCATTCTCCCTTCCCTTTTCTTACATACTGATGGATTTTATTACAGAGTGGCAAGGTGTCCAGCTAAAATATTCTATTGCCCGGCCTCCCTGGAAGCTAGAGTATCTATTAGCAGAATTCTAGGCAGTGAGATATAATTGCATGTCTTTGAAGAAGGCATAACATCTTTCACTTTTTCTTTCTGAGATAAAATCCTACAGCTTATGGCTCTTGTCCTTTAACCCTTCACCAGTTTTCTTTCTTCCTTTCCAGAATGCTAATGCAATGCCTGAAGAGGTGCATCAGCCATCTTGCAATCCTAAGGATGAGAGACAAGTGCAAGAAGGAGATAACTGGATGAAAGAGGACTCTGTAGTCATTGTACCTTAAATAGTTGTACCAATTCTGTATTGCCAACCGCAGACTCTTTTATTATTATTATTATTATTATTTAACTTTTGATTGTGAATTGAGTGAAAGTTTACAGAGCAGATCATCAGTTTTATAGTCAACAAATAATACAATTGGTTTCATTTCTGTAATTGGAATCCCGTCCATGTAATATCAGTTTTCCACTTTCTCCCTGTGATTTTTGTTTCCATTACACCCCACTTCCCAAAGGCAAATGCTGCCCTTCTGATCTTTACTGGTTGGCCTTTCCAAGATGAGCAACCTTAACAGTGTTGTTATGTACCTATCTACCACTTGGCTGAAAATTGTGCCATATAGATAATTTCAATTCCAGATATGAAGGATGGAATATTATTAAGTCTTATGGGTTTTTTTTTTTTTTGCTACAAAATACTTGAATGCTTTAATAAACAAAATGGTCAAAATTTATGGCTATTTTTTAAAATGTTTTATTGTGAATTATGTGATAGTTTACATGGGATTTACATTCATTCTATCATATATCATTTCATTGCCATGGTTATAATCCCCTACATGCATCATCAACCAACCAAAGGGTATACCCTGTAAGCCTGCCCACCACACCTCCGGTCCTCAGCACACAGCCCCTCTCCCTCTCTGGATCTAAAGTCCCCAGCTGCTCCATCTCTCCATGTCATCGTCTCTGCCTCCATCTAAGGCATCACTGCTTCACTCGGTAGGGTCCTGCTCTCCGCTCTTCTCCCTTGATGGTCCTAGGGACCTCTGCTCCTAGCCTGAAAAGTTAATCACTCCCCTCCTTCTTATAAAACGTCTACCTTTACATTTCCAGCACTCACAATCAGTCCTGATAACAATTATTCACTATTGTATCACAAGAGACCTATCTGCATTTCATCAGCTCTGCCTAGACAGATTGGATACTACTTAGTGGAGATTCTACCTTCTGCCAGTCCCTCTGGATCAAGGTTCCCTCTTGAAAGCTTGTAAGCCAGTCACTTCTTGCCTTTGTACACACACAACCCCCGCCCCCCATTTTGGGTAGCCAATGTCCAAGTTGACCAATCCTGTCTACTCTGTGTGTGGAGGGAGTAGGAATGATCCTTGCTGTAAGGATTTGTTCCCTCTTTTGAGCTACTGCATCCATAGGTGTAGGTCTAGTTCATCAAATTGTATCAGATTACTCTTTTTTTTCCCTCTTCTTTCTTCTTCTGGTTGAGTTCTGATCATCCAGTCATTGAAGCCAGGTCAAGTGGGTATTA
>NW_006408609.1:2723919-2725117 GCF_000296735.1 Chrysochloris asiatica | reverse complement strand
ATTAGGTCCTTGTCTGATTTGCCATTACCAAACTTTGTTCCAGTTTGCAGTCTATCTTTTCACTCTTGGTAAAGTTTTTTGATGCACATATGTGTCCAGTTTTCAGGAGGTCCCAGTCCTTTATATTGTCATTTGCTGTTTGTGTGTTTTCTGTTATGCTTGATAGTATACTTTTGCCGTGTATGAGAGCCCTTATTTTCTCATTGATGATCTTTTTAGTTCTGGGTTTTAAATTTAGATCTTTAACCCATGTTGATTATTTTTATATGGTGTGAGATATGGGTCTCGTTTCATTTTTCTGCAAATAGATTTCCAGTTCTGTCAGCACCATTTGTTGAAGAGAATATCTCATCCCCATTAAATGTGTTTTGACTCTACCAACAATCAGCTAACCATAAGTGGATGAATTTACTTCTGGGTCCTCAATTCTGTTCCAGTGATATATGTGTCTTTCTCTCCCAGTACTAAACTGTTTTGAGTACTATGGTTGTGCACAAGGTTTTGAGATTAGGAAATGAGAGGTCTCCTACTTAGTTCTTCTTTAATAATGCTTTGTTTATCCTGGGTCTCTTTCCTTTACATATGAAAGTTAGTAATTGGTTTTTCCATCTTTTAAAGAAAGATGTTGGTATCTGGATTGGGATTACATTATATATATGTAGATTGGGTAGTGTTGATATTTTGACAATGTGAAGTCTTCATATCTACAAGCTTGGCATGTTGTTTGTTGTTGTTGTTAGGTGTCATCGAGGGGGTACTGACTCACAGTGACCCCATATACAACAGAACGAAACACTGCCCAATCCTGGGCTAATCTCACAATTGTTGCCATGCTTGAGTCCATTGATGTTGCCACTTGGCCAATCCATCTCGCTGGGGGAGTCTTCCTCTTTTTCTCTGACCCTCCACCTTGCCAAACATGATATCCTTCTCCAGAGACTGGTCCCTCTTGACAATATGTCCGAAGTATTAGGGACAAAGTTTGGCCATCCTGGCCTCCAAGGAGCACTCTGGCAGTACTTTTTCCAATACAGATCTGTTTGTTCTTTTGGCAGCCCATGGTACTTTCAATGTTCTCCTCCAGCACCATAACTCAAATGCATCAATTCTTCTACGATATTCCTTATACACAATCCAAGTTTCACAACCATATGAGGTTATAGAAAATACCATGACTTTGGGTAAGGCATTCCTTAGT
>NW_006408609.1:2721032-2721979 GCF_000296735.1 Chrysochloris asiatica | reverse complement strand
CAATACACTTTACCCATCTGTCAACAAGCTTTTGTATTTAACAATATTTTTTAAGTTGAGCTGCAAACCACAAATGCACCTCTGTCTTCATTTCATTAGCACTAAGTCTCTGTCTGTGAAGGGCTGTTTTCAGGGGACTAAACAGGTGAAAGTCTGATGGAGTGAGGCACAAGGATTTGAAAGAGATGTTAATGGATGAAATTTTACTGGTCCTGAGAGGTTAAAGAACAGAAAGTGAATGACAGTAGAATAGTTCTGACCCCTGAAAACTAGCCCTTGCTCTTCTTAAATAATTCCATGAAATTACCTACTGTGGGAAAGAGGCCCTGGCTTGATTCATTAGGCTCAGGGCAAGACATTTTCAAAAATAAAAGTCATTCAGGATATTAACTGTATTTTATTTGCCTCAAGAACAATCCCAAGACCAGGCTGTCCTGCACCAATATCAAGACACCTTTTCTGGTTGGGTAGAGGTTTTCCCCACCCAAACTGAGGGAGCTTCAGAAGTAATAAGAATCCTCCTGAAGGAGATTATCTCCAAGTTTGGATTTCTAAAAAAGTGTTCAAAGTGACAATGGAGCAGCAAACACCTACAGATGAAATGGAGATTGCACTCAGCATGGATATCCCACTCTGAGAAAGTGGAGAAAATGAACCATACTCTAAAGAAACAAATGACAAAACTGTCAGGAAGTTTATCTATATTGGGACCAGGTGTTGCCTTATCCCTGTTCTGAATTTAGGTAGCCCCTAGAAGCAGGCTTAAATTGAGTCCTTATGAAATTGTATATGGTAAACCTTTCCAGGCAGCTGCCCTCAACCTGACCCTAATCAAGATTCGAAGGTGCATTGGTATGTACAACACCTCCACAATGCACTTTCTATTATTCTTAAATTTGATCTTCCTCCCCTACAGGTAAGCCGGACCCCTTTCAGCCTGGAGATGG
>NW_006408609.1:2719036-2720183 GCF_000296735.1 Chrysochloris asiatica | reverse complement strand
GCCCTTTGTAAAACTTGTTGTTTTTCATGACCTAAGCTTAGTTCTTTTGATCCAAGGAACAATGCCCAGGATCAAAGTATCTATTTTCATTTGAAGCAAATTTTATAGAAATGAAATCTAAAAATAAAAGTGGGAGATGATAGCATGGTGGATCTACTGACCTAAACAAAATGGAGTTAGTTTAGTCATTAGGTCTCAAATGAGGATCCTGCAAGTGAGGAAGTTTAAAAATTGGCTAATGTAACCTTATGGTCCTAATAGGAGAGCAGGATAAGGAAAATAGGATGTGCTTAAATCCGCCTAGATAGTTATCTCAGGAATTAAGAAGCTGAGACCCTAAAAGTAGAATGTTTGAGGAAGTTTATTGAATTATTGTTTCCTTTTCCCAAAGAATTTTATCTTGATGTTAAAAACAGATTAAGTGTACATTCAAATGTAACTTATGCTATATAATGCGCCTGTTCTTCATAATGAACAGGATGGTATTGAGAAATTATTCTCTTCATCCTCCAGACTGCTGACTTTCTGTTCTTAGAGCTTGGATTGGATCTCTCCCTGTCTCTGTGATTGACTACAGTGACAGGTGACAAACCTGTCATTTCAATTTGGCAACAAATGCAATCACTGAGATGAAACAAAGTGTATGATTTGTTGAATGTAATACTGATGACCTTCTCTGTAAAACTTCACTAAAATCACAATAGAAAGTTAAACTTAAAAACAAAAAATGACAGAGGCAGGGGTAGATACTGGGAAGCATAGAAGAGTTAAAAACAACAGAGGTATATACTGTTATGTACAGAATCCTATAATAATTGTGATCTACAAGTATATGCATAGATAGACACACAGGTTAAAAGAATGTGGTAGAGGAAGTGGAACTATACCCACGCTATATGTTGGTTGTTGTTCTTAAGTGCCATTGAGTTGGTTCCAATTCATAACAACCTTGTATAGAGTTTTTGAGGAGTTGCCGATGACTTTCAACCACCGACCTTGAGGTTAGTAGTTCAGGGCTATATCCTACAGCACCACACCAGGATTACAAATATAGGTTAGACAGAGGATTTTTGAACACAGGAATTAACATTTGCAGCAAATATAGCCATGAATGTGAGGCGTATACAGGAGCCAAAGTTATGAAAAT
>NW_006408609.1:2714426-2717686 GCF_000296735.1 Chrysochloris asiatica | reverse complement strand
CTCTTTTGAGCTACTGCTTCCATAGGTGTAGGTCAAGTTCATCAATATAGGTATCTTTTTTAATTTAAGAAAATAACTGTTTCATGAGTTAAATCCAAAATAAAAATGACTTAGTGTTAAAATTCTGAAAATAAATAAAAATGATGACTAAGAAAATAAAAAAAGTTCATTTCTACACATGGATGCAAACATCCATTTTTTATGTGATGAGAGAGATAACCTAAGGATTTAGCAGCACTGAGCAGGAACCCAAATGTCTTTCCCGTCTTTTGGCCTCATCTTTGATGTAAGCACAAATGTCTAAGAACTTGTAATTTTAGACTGACATTGATATGATTGTTTCTACCAACTTGTCACTACAGTCTTGGCTTCATTTATTTCATTGAAACACACACACACACACACACAAACAAACAAACAAACAAACTGTGATTACTGTCATATTCTTATTTTTGTGGCTAAGTGCTGTGGAGTTGGTTACAACTCATAGCCACTCTGTCTAGGGTTTCTGAGGAGTCACTGATGGGTATTAACCACCAACCTTGTGGTTCAAACTAATCATGCAGTCCAGAGCATTATCCTGCAGAGCCACACCAACATTCTTTCTTATAGGTTCATATATTTTAACTGAAAATATTTTACAGGAATATGTATGGACATATAAGTAACTTACAATTAATATATATGGACATAGCCTCTGGAGGGACCAGTTCTTAAAGAAAGGACATTGTTCTTGTTAAGTGCCATCAAATGGGTTCCAACTCATAGCAATCCTGTATAGATTTTCCAAGGAAGGCTGGTGAGTTTTGAGCTACCAGCTGTGTGGTTCAAACTGACATTGTAGTCCAGTACTTATCTACAGCACCATACCAGGACATAATGCTCGGAAAAGTAGAGAGTGTGTGAAAAAGTGGAAAACCCCCACCAAGATGACTGACACAGTGGCAGAAACAATGGTCTCAAATCTAACAACAGTTGTGAGGATGGAGAATCAGGCAGACTTGCTATCAGTCAGAATTGACTTGATGGCACCTTAAAACAACAACAATTTACAAATACTACATCTTAGTTAGACATATAATTATCACTAATTATTCCATGCTCTGAATTATTCTGTGTTTGTTGTTGTTAAGTGTGTTTGAATCAGTTCTGACTCACAGCAACCCTGTATAGGATTTCCAAGGAGCAGCTGGTTAGTTTGAACAGACCATCTTGTGACTCAAATTACCTTGTGGTCCAGTGCTTATCCTACAGCACCACCTCAGGACTCTTCTGTGTTTACGGACTTACTTTTCAACTTCACAGGAATCCAGTTCAGTTAAGCATATTGATTGCTTTTCCTGGTCTTTTATGTATGACGAAACCCATCTTAATTTTGTAGCATCTACATCCTGTGTTACTTCTTTTACTTTTATTTAGGTTCATAATTCATTTGAAATATAGTTATGAAATGAAAATCTGTACCTGTAATATTCCTATGCTAATTAAGTAATAGCCAGCTTCTTCTGAGGATGTTTTTCATTGATGATTGATACATAACTCTCTGACAGTAAAATGATTAAGTCTAACATCCTTATGGGTGATTCATCAACTATCAGTGAAGTCTTGATTACATCAGTGCCAGTAGTCTATGTGACCAGATTCATTGTGTATACTCCAAAATGCAGGTAAAACACAGTAAATGGATTCTTGTTAATAGCAAGAGAATATGCCCAGGGAGGCAGCAAGATGGCAAAGTAGGCGAAATACTATAAAGACTCTATACAACAAAGACAAGGAAAACCAAGTGAAACAGATGCAGATGATAGTCTTGGAGCTGTGAACTTCAGATGAAAGGATAGAGAATTGGATTGAATGCTTACTAGGAGAGGAAGCTGAGGAAACGTGAGGGAAAAAAAGAATACTGACTGGTTACCTGTGCTTGCTAACTAGACACAGTGTGGCCATTTAAAAAAATTTTTTTAGTAGTTTCAGAGACAAGACAGCATACTGCTATTGCAGAAACACGCCAGTACTCAAGAAGATGAAGGTGGGAATTTTTTTTATCTTGTTCCCCACACTCTCCTGGTTACCAGAAGCATGGCTAGTCCCCACCCACATAAACCTTCAGCAAAGCTCTAACTCTCTCAGTGTTCAGAGGCAAAAGGAGGTCATTGCCTTATTTATGAATCCCATCAAAGTGAATGGGGAGCTATCCGAACTAACCATGGTACCTAGATTCAAGTAAGCTCTGTTCCAATTCTGCAGAGATGTCCCTGACCAGCTCGGGATTAACCATAACTAGGAGAAGCAGCTGAACAGTCATGTGGTGGGGGCAGGGAGGAAGAGAGAGGTGATTTGTGTTGGCAGGCCACGTGCAACACCCATCTTAAATTTTGTGGGCAGCTCTGAAGGCAGAGGGTGTTTTGTGGCATATAGACATACTACATATTGCCAAACAGAAAGGTTCAAACATTTTTCTTGTACCCCACTTTATCCTGGTGACCAGAGATGTGGCCAGATCCCATGCATGTACACTTTCAGAGAAGCTATTGCCTCTGTGTAGTCAGAGCTACATCAAAGTGAAAATGGCATCTGGAATCTGGTGTTACCTTCTTTAAACCTGCAGAGTTGATTCTGGTTATCCACAGACTAGTGGGACCTATTGCCCTTGACTGCCATCTGTGATGGAAATACCCTGATGTCCCACTGCTTTGTGTACTGCATGAACTAGTTCTAGATTGGGTACCCAGAACAAGCAACACCTAGCCCTACAGGAATCCCATCTAGGACTAGGAGTGGCAACACCTCATCCCTTGCCCACCTACCATATGAGGTCCTTGCCTGTCAGGAGACCCCAGAAATTTCTTCTCTCTGTATTTGCCTCCTGACCTGGCTTTATTCTTTCACTGTTTTTGTTTTTTATTCTATGTTCCCCTTATTCCTCTCTTTCCCTTCCTTTGTTTTTTATCTTTTCTATCTCCACTTTTATTTTTTTTTTCCTTATTTTCTGCTGCTTCTCTTTCCCACCTGCTTTATTCTGTTTTTTCTATTTTTCTCTTGACTTTTCTTTACTACTCACTGATATCTTTCCTTTTTACTCATCCATCATCCTAATGTGTTTAGTTCCTTTTCTCTCTATTTATTTTCTCTTGTGCTCTGTTTTTTTCTGTGCCAATTTTCTCTTTTATGTTTCTGTATGTGTTTTTTTTTTTTTTTTTTTTTTTTTCATTTTTTTTTTTTTTCTTTGCTTGTTTGTTTTCTGGTTTTCCTTCATTCTT
>NW_006408609.1:2710321-2714326 GCF_000296735.1 Chrysochloris asiatica | reverse complement strand
TTTTTTTCTGTGCCAATTTTCTCTTTTATGTTTCTGTATTTTTTTTTTTTTTTTTACTTTGCTATTTCATTTTTTTCGCTTCTGTTTGCTTGTTTGTTTTCTGGTTTTCCTTCATTCTTGTATGTGCATTTTCTCTTTTAGCCTCACCAGAAAGTGGACTGCAAATAGGTCCATACAACATAGCCACAACTGTTCCCTCTATAGTATCGCTCACTGGGAAAGATCCAATAACAACTGTTATATATACCTGATTAATGATGACAATGAACATCAGTCAAACAGCTTAAACTGAGTTGTATGACTGGAATCTAGAGAATGCTGCACATACTTGCATCCCCTAGTGACACTCACCAGGAAGTAGTTGATAAGTGCTTATGAATACACCATCCTAAGCATGTTGTTGTTAGGTGCCATCGAGTCAGTACCAACTCATAGCAACCTTATGCACAGCAGAACGAAACACTGCCAATCCTGGGCCAACCTCACTACTGTTGCCACGCTTGAGTACATCGATGCTGCCACTTGGCCAATCCATTTTGTTGGGGGTCTTCCTATTCTTCTCTGACCCTCCACCTTACCAAACATGATATCCTACAGCAACTGGTCCCTCCTGACAATATGTACAAAGTATGAGAGACAAAGTTTGGCCATCCTAGCCTCCAAGAAACACCCTGGCTGCACTTCTTCCAAAATGGATCTATTGGTTCTTTTGGCACTTTCAGTATTCTTCTCCAACACCATAACTCAAAAGCATCAATAATAGTTACAAATCATACTGCAAATTTCAAGGCCAGCAGTTCAAAACTACCAGCTGTTCCATGGAAGTAAGATGAGACTTTTTGCTCCCATAAAGATTTACAGCCTCAGAAACCCTGTACAGGTTCCCTATGAGTCGGAACTGACTCCACAGCACATAACCACCACTACCATCAATTTAATACAAATACTGCAGTATCACAATATCTCAGAAGCAAGAGACAACTTCTGTTCACACAATGAAACAAGAAAAAGTAGCCCAAACAAATGACCAAGAGGCAGAGCTAGAAAAAGTTGTTGAGAAAACAGCATTGGAACTGACTAAAAAGGTATTAAGAGAATGATATGCAGGTACCTTCAAATGACTGAAGGAAAGGTTGAATAAATCAGGAGGAAATCATGAAAATACTATAGGACCACACAAACTAAATATATAAAGAATCGGAGACAGTACATAACCTGCAAAATTTCAGAAATGGACAAATACATTAAAAGTGTAAAGGAGTAGATGTGAAGCAATGGAAATTTGAATTAGTGAGATTGAAGAAAAATCTTTCAGTATTACTTAGCTAGAATAATCAGAATAAAAGAATGAAAATAAATCTGAAGAAACCCCAAGATTCATATGGGACACTGTGAAGGGAAATAACTTTTGGTGAACAGAATTCCAGAACAGGAAGAGATTGAGAAAACACAGAAAATATTTTCTAAGAGCTGTTGGAAGAAAATTTCCCAAACATCTTGAAAGATGAGAAGATAAGCATTAAAGAAGCTGAACGAACCCCAAACAGGACAGATTCCAAAAGAAAATCACCAAAACATGTCATAATCAAACCCTACGAAATCAAAGACAAGGAAAAAATCCTGAGAGCAGCATGGAAAAAATGAAAAGTTACCTACAAAGGAGAACCAATAAGATGAAGGTCTGATTTCTCAGCAAGTCATACAGGTGAGAAGGCAGTGTGAGGACATACATGAAATTCTGAAAGAAAAAAATGCCAACTGAGAATCATATTACTTGAGGGACAGTACTAGCACTTCCCCTCAAATACAATGGTGAAATTAGAACATTCTAAAATAAACAGAAATTAAAGAAATTTGCAAAAACCAGACCAACTTTACAAAAAACAGGAAAGACCTTTAGACTGAGAAAAAACATCACCCAGAATTCAATCCACTTATGTTGTTGTTGTTAAGTGCTGTCAAGTCAGTTCCAACCCATAGCGACCCTATATAGGGTTTCCAAGGAGTGACTGGTGAGCTTTAACTGCCAACCTTGGGGTGCAAACCAACTTTGTAGTCAAACTCTTTAACCCACAGAGCCACACTTGGACAATAATCCAGATACAGAAGTATCCAAAATAAAACAAACTAACAAAATAGAAGATAGGGAAACAGAGATATCAATTTTAGAAGAAGACAACAAAAAACAAAAATAGAGAATCTTTTAGTTATAGAACTTCAAAAGGCAAGAAAGTCAAGCAGAGTTCAAGATAGAACAGAGTAATTTAAACTGGGAAAAAAATTTTAAATATCAGAGAAACTGAAAATAAAATTAATATACTTTCATATAAAATCAAGAAAAAGGAAGACCATAAAAATTTAGTAAACATTAAGACTATGTTTTAATTAAGAAATTGACAAAAAATGCACAAACAAAATGAACTCAGCATTGAAAATTATGTAGAATGTAAAAACCAACATCAACACACACACATAAATTATAGCAAAGTAACTTTAATCAATTCATGTTGTTGTAAGCAGTGTCATGTCAATTCTAACTCACAGTGACTCTGTATAGTGTTTCCAAGAAGGGATTGACGGGTTTAAATTTGCAGCTGATCACTAACTTTATATGGAAAAGAAAGAAACCTTGGATAAGTAAAGCATTGCTTAGGATCAGAACAAAATAAGAGGTCTCAATCTCCCGTATCTCAAAATCTACTACACAGTCACAGTGATCAAAACAGACCAGTATTGGTACAATGATAGAACCATAGATCAGTGAAACAGAACTGAGAACGCAAAAGCAAATTTATGCACAAAGGGCCAAATGGAGAATAGATCATCTCATAAAGAAATGACGCTGCCAACCTAGAAATTCACTTGCAGAAAAAAAATGAAACAAGACTAACATCTCACACCATATACAAAAACGAACACAACATGTATTGTTTTTGTTGTTGTTAGGTACCATCAAGTCGGTACAGACTTATAACAACTCCATGCACAACAGAAGGATTCATTAGCCAGTCTCAGGCCAACCTCACAATTGTTGCTACACCTGAGCCCATCACTGCCACTACTGTGTCAATCCATCTTACTGAGGGGGGCGGGGAGGGTGTCTTCCTCTTCTTCTCTTACCCTCTACTTAAACAAACATGATATCTTTCTCCACTGACTGGTCCCTCCTGATAATACGTTTGAAGTATGAGAGACAAGGTTTGGTCACCCTGGCTTCCAAGAAGCACTCTATTTTTACTTCTTCCAATACAGATTAGTTTGCTCTTTTGGGAGTCTGTGGTACTTTTAACATTCTCCTCCAACACCATAATTCAAATGCATTAATTCTTCTATATCTTCCTTTTTCACGGTCCAACCTTTGAATACATATGAGGTTATTAAAAATACCATGGCTTGGGTCAGGCGCACTTTATTCCTCAAGCTGACATCTTTGCTCTTCAACACTTTAAAAAAAAGGTCTTGTGCAACACATTTGCTTAATGCAATACATCGTTTGATTTCTTGACTGCTGCTTCCATGAGTGTTGATAGTTGATTCAAGCAAAATGAAATCTTTGACAACTTCAATCTGTGATCCATTGATAAGAATGTTGTTTATTGGTCCAGTGGTGAGAATTTTTGTTTTCTTCACATTGAGATGAAATCCATACCAAAGGCTGTGGTCTTTGATCTTCATCAGTAAGTGTTTTAAGTCCTCTTCACTTTAAGCAAGCAAGGTGGTATCATCTGCATATTGCAGGTTGTTAATGAGTCTTCCATCAATCTTAGTGCCACATTTTCCTTCATATAATCCAGCTTCTTCTTTTTTTTTTTTTTTTTGGGAGGAGGGAAACTTTGCCTTTTAGGAATTTACAGTCTTGGCTTTTAGGGAAGGTTTTTACATTTATCTGTGGGTATCCAGGGCTCATGTATGGAATTACTAACCAGCATAACTGAATAATCAGATAAGGGACATTTTGCTATGTCTGCTAGGTGGCTAAAGTCTGATCCTCAGAGCCTATGGTTT
>NW_006408609.1:2703430-2708834 GCF_000296735.1 Chrysochloris asiatica | reverse complement strand
TTCCGAGGGTGTAAATCCTTACGGGAGTAGAAAGCCTCATCTTTCTCCCTCGGAGCAGCTGGTAGTTTCGAACCACTGACCTTAAGGTTCGCAGCCCAATTCATAACCACTATGCTACCAGAGCTCCTTCGATCTTAAGTATATCCCACCTGAATTTTCAGATCATCTGAAGGACAGATTTGATATATTAAACACTAAAGAACGAAGACCTGAAAAGTTGTGGGATGACATCAAGAACAACATAGAGGAAGAAAGCAAAAAGTCTTTAAGAAGATAAGAAAGAAGGAAAAGGTGAGAATGGATGTCAGAAGAGACACTGAAACTTGCTCTGCAGTGTAGAGCTGCTAAAGCAAATGGAATAAATGAGGAGGTCCAAGAGATGAACAGAAAATTTCAATTGTCAACTTGAGAAGATAAAGTCAAATATTACAATGAAATGTGCAAAGATCTGGAGTCAGAAAACCAAAAGGCAAGAACACACTCAGCATTCCTCAAGCCGGGGGAACTAAATAAAAAATTCAAGCTTTGACTTTTGTTATTGAAGGATTCTCTGGGCAAATTATTGAATGATACAGAAAGCATCAAAAGAAGATGGAAGGAATATGAGAGTCACTGTACCAAAAGGAAATGGTTGATGTTCAACCATTTCAAGAAGTAGCATACGATTAAGAGCCAAGGGTACTGAAGAAAGAAGTTCAAGATGCATTGAAGGAATTGACAAAGAACAAGGCAAGAGGAATTGATGGAATACAACTTGAAATATTTCAAGAAAGTGAGGCAGCACCAGAGGCACTCACTCATCTCTGCCAAGAAATTAGGAAGACAACTATCTGGACGACTGATTGTAAGAGATCTGTATTTGTGCCTGTTCCAAAGAGAGGTGCCTCAAAGGAAAGCGGAAATCATCAGACAACATCTTTGATATCCCATTCAAGTAAAATTTTACTAAAGGTAATACAGAAATGGCCACAAGCATACATTGACAGAGAACTTCCAGAGGTTCAAGGTAGATTCAGAAGAGGATGTGGAATGAGGGATATCATTGCTGATGTCCGATGGATCATGCCTGAAAGCAGAGAATAAAAGAAACATGTTTACCTGTGCTTTATTAACTATGCAAAGACTTTCAATTGTGTGAATCATGACAAGCTATAGACAACATTGTGAAGTGTGAGTACTCTGGAATACTTAACTTGTACTCATGAGGAATCTGTACATAGACGAAGAGGCAGTTGTTCAAACAGAACATGGAAATACTGAATGGTTTAAAATTAAGAAAGTTGTGTGATAGGGTTGTATTCTTTCTCCATACTTATTCAACTGTATGCTGAGCAAATAATCTGAGAAGCTGGGTTCTATGAAGAAAAACATGATATCAGGATTGGAGGAAGACTTATTAACAACTTGCAATATGCAGATGATACAACCTTGCTTGCTGAAAGTGAGGAGAACTTAGAATATTTTCTGATGGAGATCAAAGACCACAGCCTATGGTATGGATTGCATATCAATGTAAAGAAGACAAAAATCCTCACCACTGGACCAGTAAATAACATTTTTATCAATGGAGAAAAGATTGAAGTTGTCAACAACTTCATTCTTCTTGGATCAATCATCAATCAAGAAATCAAACAACGCATTGCATTAGGCAAATCTGCTGCACAGACCTTTTTAAAGTGTTGAAGAGCAAAGATGTCAGTTTGAGGATTAAGGTGTGTCTGATCCAAGCCACAGTATTTTCAATAACTTCATATACATGCGAAATCTGGATAGTGAATAAGGAAGACCTTCAAAGAATTGATGCTTTTGAGTTATGGTGTTGAGGAGAATATTGAAAGTGCTATGGGCTGCCAAAAGAACCAACAGATCTGTGTTGGAAGATGTGCAGCCGGAGTGCTCCTTGGAGGCCAGGGTCACCAAACTTCATGTCTCATACTTTGGACATATTATCAGGAGGGACCAGTCGCTGGAGAAGGATATCATGTTTGGTAAGATGGATGGTCAGAGAAAAAGAGGAAGACCCCCAGTGAGATTGATTGGCAAATTGGCAGCATCTAACAAATAGATCCTGTGACCTCCTAAAAATTAAAAATTTAATTGCATCAAAAGATTTCTCAAAAACAGTGAAAAAAAAATTTTTTTTTGCAGTGACATATCAGATAACTTATCAATCACTGAAATTTATAGGAAACTAGAACACCTCAACAAGAAAAAGACAAACAACCTAGTTAAAAATTATGCAGAGGACAGAAATAGATACTCTACCAAAGACATTCAGGTGGTCAACCAACATAGGAAAAAATATTCACTATCATTAGCCTTTGTTGTTATTGTTGTTAAGTGTGTTAAAGATAACCACTAAAGATATGCAAATCAAAACTAGCAATGAGATATCAAGTTACTCCAACTTTAGGAAAAAAGTTTTAAAAATCAGAAAAAAACAAATTCTGTCCAGGAATGTGGAGAGACTGGGACCCTCCCACATAGTTGTTTGATATTGCTATTAAGTGCTGTCAAGTTGATTCCAACTCATCATGACCTTATATAGGGTTTCTGAAGAGCAGCTGGTGGTTTTGAACTTATGACCTAGTGATTTGCAATCCAGTACTGATCCTACATTGCCACACCAGAAGTTCCTACATTGTGGGTGGAACTATAAAATGGTGTAACCACTGTGGAAATTGGTATAGCACTGCCTCAAAAATTTGGAAATAGAAATATTGTATAACCCAATATTCTGTCTACTTGATATATATTCCCAAGAAATAAGAGCCATGTCATGAGTAGATATAATTGCAATACTATTCACAAAAGCAAAAAGATGGAGACACACTTAATGCCCATCAGTGGAAAAATGGATAAGCAAATTGGGGTATATACACACAGTGAAATATTATACAATGTTGAAGAAAATGATGTGGAACATCTCATAACATGGATGAACCTGGAGGACATTATGCTGAGTGAAATTAGTCAATCACAAAAGAACAAATATTGCATGTGATCACTTCTGCAAAAATTAAAGAAAATACTTTCATGTTATAAGAAACATTATTTGATGGTTATCAGAAATAGGAGGAAAGGGAGAGTAATTCACTGGCTAGAAGGTAGACAAATGTTAACTTAGGTGATGGGGAGGGCAACATACAAAAGGAAGGTTAGCAGAAGAACAATGAAGACATGTGAAGACACAATATTAAGGGGACTCAAGGTAAATACTGATATATACAATCCTGCAATAACTGTGTACCTTGGTTAGATTCATGGACAGATATACAAGCTGAATAGGAATTTGTATACCCACAGATATGTAAGAATTTGAAAGAGAATATTTGTGCATGAATATTTATCTTTGCTGCAAACACACCTATGAATGCAAGGGAGCATGTTGTTGCTGTTGTTGTTGTTGTTAAGTGCCTTCAAGTTGGTTGCAACTTATAACAACCATATATAGGGTTTCTGAGGAGCAGCTGGTGAATTTGAACTGCTGACCTTGTGGTTCAAACTGACCTTTCAGTCTAGTGCATTACTGCACAGAGCCACACCAGAACTCCATGGTGGAGCATACAGGGGCCAAAATGAGGAAAATGTCTTATATGTTATCAAACATCTTAAGGCAGTGTGTTGCTGAGCCTGGGAACTCAGGGCCATAGTCTCAGGGAACACTGTGGTCAGTTGGCAGTGTTCTACATCCTATTTTTGTGAATAGCAACTGGGATCTTAAAAGCTTATGCGAGGCATCTAAGTTGCAATTATTGGTCTCTTCATTTGCACAAGAAAGAAGAGTGATACAACTTTGAAGATGCTTAGGATCAACTAGTCCAATGGACAAATGGAATATGTGAGCATTAGTCACAGTGACTCTGAGATTAGAAGGACTAGCTGGTGCCTGGCTGCCATTACCAACTGGTCTGAATGGAACCACATTAGAAGGTTTTGTATAGAACAGGAGAAAATGTGGAACAAAACTTCAACTTATGAAAAAAATACCAGGCTGACTGGTCAAAAAGATACTGGAGGAACCCAAGACTATGGTACTCAAGCATCCTTCAGGTCTGGAACAGAACTCAGCATCATGGCCCAATTTTCAGCAAAGCAGTAGATAGATATACAGGAGTGACAGCCGCACTAGTAAGATACGCTAACCATGGAATGGTCAATCATTCAAGGTCAAAGCAACATTTACCTAAGGACAAAGTTGAGATGGGATGCAAAGAAGGGTAGGATAGAAATAAGAACCACATGAAGGATGTGGGCTGTTGTTTCATAGAGGTGATTGCAATCATTAAGATGAAACAAAGTATTCAACTTGTTGAGTATAAAACTGATGAGCTTCACTGTAAACCTTCACTCAATGAACAATTAATGATTTAAAAAACAAACAAAGAGTATATGCCCAATATTCTCTAATTGTCTTTCATTTGGTCCAGTGACTTTTCAGGAATTTTAAACCAATACCTAGAGTAATAAATTAAGAGCCCATTAATTGTACTCAAAGCACTAAAGTATTTCCTATTCTGTAATTACTAATTTTAAAATGTTTACTCTGAGTTATTTAGACTACAGTTTGAAATACATTAAGTAAAGCAATGGAAAAGAAACATGTATATCTTGTAGAAAAGGTTTCAAAACAAAGAAAAAAAGAATGAATAATAGAAGTAAAGATTATTAATATATAGAAATGCAATAATGCAACATTTGCTAAATTGTTGTTGTTGTTGTTAAGTTCTGTGGCATCAGTTCTGACTCATAGCTACCCTGTATAGGGTTTTCAATTAGCAGTTTCCTATTTGAACTGCCAGCCTTGAGGTTCACATCAACCTTATGGTCCAGAGGCACACCAGGACTCCATGACAATATAGATGGTACAGGACTGGTCAGTGTTTTGTGCTGCTCTTCATTTGATCTCAAGGTATTGGAACCAACTTAGTGACCTCCAACAGCAACAAAAACTTTTCAATAAAACAAAATTATAAACATTCCTCTAATTTGACAACACAATATAAATATTAAGACTCATACTTGTGTGTATGCATATATACATGTCATATCTGTGGCATAAACATATATATATGTGTGTGTGTCCTATATATAGATATGCATTTTTTGTTGTTTTTGTTAAGTGCTTTCGAGTCAGTTCTGACCCATAGCAACCCTGTATAGGGTTTCTGAGGAACAACTGGTGAACTAGAACCACCTATTTTGCAATTCAAACTGACTTTGGAGTCCAGTATATTAAGTCTACAGCACCACAACAGGACTCTCTCCTCTCTCTCTCTCTCTCACTCTCTCCCTCTCTCTCTCTCTCCCTATTGAAACATATTCACTTTTCACAGCACAACATACAAGTAGGCCTGGTTTATGATTTTCCCTCTACTTAGCATTGTATCAAGGCCTCTGATAG
>NW_006408609.1:2696666-2702195 GCF_000296735.1 Chrysochloris asiatica | reverse complement strand
AGACAGTTGTCTTCCAAATTTCCTGGCAGAGATGAGTGAGTGCCTCCTGTGCTGCCTCACTTTCCTGAAAGACCTCAATTCTTATTCCATCAATTCCTCACATTTGTTCCTATTTTTAAGCCCATTACTTCAGCCAGTGTGTCAGTCTATCATACTGAAGGCCTTCCTCTCTCACTGATCCTATACTTTACGAAGCAAGATTTCCTTCGCCAAAGTATATAAGTTGAAGTTTTGTCATCCTCTTGTCTCAAAAGCATTCTGGTTGTACTTCTTCCAAGATATATTTCTTATTTATTTTGTCAGTCCATGGCATATTTAATGCTCTTTGTCAACACCATAATCCCAATGCATCTATTTGTCAACAGTCCTGCTCATTACTGCCCAATTTCTGCACGCATACGAGATGGTTGGTAATACTGTGATTTGGGTAAGGCATGCAGTAGACCTCAAAGTGTTATCTTTGCTTTTTGCCTCTTTAAGAGATCTTTCGCAACATATTTGCCCAGTTCAATGTATCGGTTGATTTCTTTACTGCTGCTTTCATATACATTAATTTGAAAATAAGCAAAATGAAATCTTTAACAACTTCAATCTTTCTCCTGTTTTCACGATGTTGCTTATTGGTTCTGTTATGAGGATTTTTCTCTTATATGAAGGTGTAATCCATACTGAAGGCTGTGGTCTTTAATCTTTATCAATAAGTCCCTCAAATCTTCACTTTTACAAAGCAAGGTTGTGTCATCTACACATCACAGATTGCGAGTCTTCCTCTAATTCTAATGTCACGTTTTCTTTAGCTAGACCAGCTTCTTGGATAATTTTGTGCTCAGCATATAAATTGAATAAGTATGGTGAAAAGATACAATCCTGACACACACGTTTCCTAATTCTAAACCATGCATTATCCCTTTGTTCTGTTTAAATGACTGCCTCTTATTCCATATAAAAATTTTGCATGAGCGTAATACAGTGTTCCAGAATTTCCATTCTTCACAATGTTATGCACAATTTGTCATGATTCATATAACCAAATGCCTGTGTACAGTTAATAAAATACAGGTAAATATCTCTCTGATTTTAGTCAAGATGTATTTGATAATAGCATTCGTATTTTTTGTTCCATGTCCTTTTTTGAATCCAACTCGAATTTCTGGTAGTTCATGTATTGCTGGAGTTCGTTTAAACAAAAGTTTACTTGCATGTGACACTAATGCATTGTTGGATAATTTCTTCGTTCTGTTGGAACACTTTTCTTTGGAATATTCAAAAATATGGTTCTCTTCATTTGTCCAGGTAGCTGCCTTCCAAATTTCTTGACAAAGACAAATGAGTGCATACACTCATTTTTTACCAGCAGTGCTTGATTATACACTACTTTCTGAAATAGTTCAACAACGACCAGTTTTATTGGTATGATACTCAGGACATCACTTCCATCTTCTTTTGATGCTTCTTGTGCCATTCAATATTTTACCCACTAAATCAATCAGACATGCATGAGGCTTCATTTATTTCTTTAGTTCGTTCAGTTTGAGAAATGCCAAGAATGTTCTTCCCTTTGGTTTTTTAAACTCCTGATCTTTCTTTACATATTTCATTCTTATACTTTACTTTGTCTTCTTTAGCTGCCCTTTGAAATACTCTCTTAAGGTCTGTTAGCTATTTATTTCTTCTATTTGCTTATTGGTAAGAAATTTATCATATTACAAATGGTTGCATTTTATAATTCAGATTTTATTTGTGAATATTTTAATTTATATGAAATATTCACCTTTCACATAGAAAATGCTCAATAAACAGATTAGTATTCTTAGTGAAAGCAAATATTAATAATAATGTTTGTATTCTTTTTATTCTTTGAATGTATGTACATAAATTAACAGTAGAGCTACCTAAAAAATAAGTTTATAATTATACAGATTGACACTGTGTGTTAAATTTTCTCTTGTTTAAATTCTGACAGAATCAAAATTTTTATCCATGTATGTGTAAATTTGAGGAAATGTGGAATTAGATGAAAGATATTTCTGAAGAGAGTGCAGAACCTAAGAATAGTGATTATAAGTAGCTTGTTATCACTCATTTTAATTTGGATGAATCATTTGATAACAAATATTACCTTAACCTCTACTATAAGCCTTTACTTTATTTATTTATCTAGACTATATAGTTTTATACTTTTGTATCTTTCTGTGAATTTCTTGTCATCATTTCACAGTAGGCTAGATCTTAAAAGGGACGCCAGATTATTCAGATACAAATATATGAAAAATTACTTCCAGTTTCAAGAAGGGTTCCCTTTAATTATTGAGATGCTTCTGTTTTATTTTTCTATTATAAAACTACTGAGTTATTTAAAATTAAAAATTTTTAAATGAAATAAGTCACTATTTGTACAACAAAGAGTTCTGTACTTGTAGAATTAGGCCACATCCAAACGAAAATTTGTAAAGATGATTTATGTAGAAAAAGAAATTCCTAAAGACTTTTTCAGACATTCTTATATGAGAATATTTTCTTTTAGGTGAGATTATAAATAATTTAAATACTGTAATGTAACACATTTGTAGATAGATTTTCTTAGCAAAGAGTATATGTTCAAGAACAACACACACACAAAAAGAAATAAACTATTCAAAAGTAACTAAATACATTTGGAACCATATTCAAAATGTTAAATGTTGTGTTAGCCTCCAGAAGGGATGCCACGATTCCCAGATATCATACCTATTTCTATCTCAATTATATAAAATTAGGCTTCAAAAAATTCATCAGGGAGTAATATTAAGACAACGGAATTTTTCCATGAATTTTTGATGCCATGTGATATACATGTGTGTGTATATAAATATACATAAATATATTAGGCATCATTATTTTATTTTCTAAAGAAATATTGCCTGCTGTTTAATAAGTTTCAGAGTTTTCATTTTTAAAAGTATTTATTTAAATGTGATAAAAGAAAAAGCTGATAACCAAGCTCTAAGTTCTACTAGGCCTTCAGAGTAATGATGGTTGGCCTTTGTATAACCTCCTATTTTTCCACATAAACAAACACATTGAGTCAACCTCTGTCATCAGTTACTCATTCATGACTCTTAACACTGATTTTGGACCTCAGTGGCTCAAACTGAGATTCCTTAGGGAGTTAATTAGAATTACATAGCAGCTGTAGATAACAACATCTGGTCATGACATTTTACCTGTTCCTGACAGCTAACTCTGCCCTAGCATTGTCCAGATTGTTCTTACCACTTCTGAAATAGGCTGATGTAAGAAATTGAAGCAATTAAATTCCGCTTGAGCTGACATGCAATACTTACATTGGTCACGATCTTTTAGCATCTGATAAACAGAGAGCTATATAAAACTTGACCACAGGTTTACTTTGTGTGATTTCCCCCCCATGATAAATCATATGAATAAACAAATCTCAAAACTGAAAACAACTGTTAAATTTAGTAAGAATAATTAAAATTATTGACTTTTCCATATCGATTCAGCTTTATTGTAAGTCACAAGGACTACCAAGATTGTTCTATTGAATTGAAATTGATAACACTTAAAAGCCTTCACATTTTATAATTTTATTTAAAATAATTTAACTATGCCAAAAAATGTAGCTTCTATGGTTAAGATCCATCTGACTTTTCAATTTGACTGATAAGTATACATAATCTGTAATTCTTACCAACTTCATCTATTTCAGTTCAGTTTTCATATATGGCAATTATAAGGTACACAATTCAATTAAGACTCATCTCTCTGTTCATTCAAATGTCCTGATTTATAACTTTTCTTCTAATTTTTTTTAAAATTACAATCCCTCTTATCATGGCATTTCAAATCACCTGCCCCATATTATATATTTTTAAATTTTACTTACCACCATCTGGCATTCTACATTTTTTATTTAATTGTATATTGTTTATATCATCCCCTAGAATTTAAGTTCAATAAGACAAAGGATGTATTAGTAGTCTGTTCAATACCATATACTGAGTGTGTGTAACAGTGTCAGTATATTGTAGACATAAAATAAATATTTGTGAATAAATGATAAGCAAACCCATAGTGCAGCAAAGAAATTTACTTAAAATAAGGTATGGATAAATTTAAAGCAGGCGAAACTGATAAAAAATTTATTGTTGCTGTAATCAGGTGCTTTGAATTGGTGCTCACTCATAGTGACCCTATGTACAACAGCACAAAACAATAACTGGTTCTGTGTCATCCATCTCTTCCTCTTTTTCACTGAATCCCTATTTACAAAGCGTGATATACTTCTTTAGAAACTGTACCCTCTGGTAACACATCCAAAGAACATAGGCTGAAGTTTCACTGTCATGGTTTCTAAGGAGCATTCTGACTGTATTTTTTTCCAAAGACAGATTTGATAGTTATTCTGACAGTCTATAGTATAATTCATTCTTTTGGTGATCTTACATAATCTATCTTATTTTGCCCACAGAATCCATAAATAATTCAACTTGAGGTTTAGGTGTTTTTCCTTCCATTCTTTCAGCTTGAGAAATGCTGAGCATGAATTTTTCCTTTAGGTTTTCTATTTCCAGGTCTTTGCGCATTTCATTATAACATTTTACTTTGTCTTCTGGAGCTGTCCTAAAGTATCAGTTTAGTCTTCTTACTTAGTCATTTCTTCTATTTGCTTTAGCTGCTCTACATTGAAATCCTCAATTTCTTCATCTTTGGAATTAGTGATTGGCGGATAAATTTTTAAAATAGACATATTAACTAATCTTCATTGTAGGCTTATGAATAATATCTTATAACAGACAGTGTTGTACTTCAGGATAGATTCTGAATTGTAATGTTTGGTAATGAAGGTGATGCTGTTCCTTTTCAGTTTGTCTATCCTGGCATAGCTGTTGTTGTTAAGTGGAGCCAATTTTGACTCAGAGAGACCCTATGCATGAAAGAATGAAACACTGCCCCATTCTGTGCCATCTTCACAATGGTTTCTATGCTTCAGCCTGTTGCTGCTGCCATTCTGCCAATCCATCTCATTGGGGGGGTCTTCCTCTTTTATGCTGATCCTCCACTTTATCAAGCATAATGTCCTTCTCCAGGCCCTGGTCCCTCCTGAAACATGTCTGAGGTTTGAGATGAAGTCTCACCATCCTGGCTTCTAAGGGCCATTCTGGCTGTACTTCAAAGGTAGTTTTGTTTGTTCTTCTGGTAGTCCATGTGATGATTGTTTGATTTGAAATGGACAATCCCAGATCATTTATGTTCATTATTGTCTATGATGTTAATTTTCAATCATTCTATTTCATTTTTGGCATTTTTCAATTTTCCTAGGTTATGTCTTGTACATTACATCTTCTGATTTTTAATGGAGGTCTGAAGTTGTTTCTTCTATGTTTAAGTCATTCCACATAAGCACATGAAGGTCCAGATAGCTTTACTTCATCCACTCCATTAAACTCTAGTTTAAGGAAGCTGCTCTTCCCTAGTCATATTTTTAATATCTTCCAACCTGGGAGTTCATAATTCAGCATTTTATAT
>NW_006408609.1:2683425-2692876 GCF_000296735.1 Chrysochloris asiatica | reverse complement strand
ATTCTTAACCACTACGCAAGGTGTAGGGTCAGAGAAAAAGAGGAAGACCTCCAATGAGATGGATTGGCCAGGTGGCAGTATCGATGGACTCAAGCGTGGCAACAGTAATGAGGTTGGCCCAGGATTGGGCAGTGTTTCATTCTGCTGTGGATAGGGCCACTATGAATCGGTCCCGACTTGATGGAACCTATCAACAACAACAACAAAGTATGCTGTCTAGTCGGTTCTGACTCAGAAACCCTGCATAAGATTTCTGCTTCTCTAAATCTTGAGGTGAGAATAGAATTGATGTGATAATAACCAAATGCCAGTTGAATTGTGGGAAGACAACAAGAATATCATATGTGAAGAATGTAAGAGGTCATTAAAAAGGCAGGAAAGAAGAAAAGAACAAGAATGGATATCAGAATAGACTCTAAAACTTGTTCTTAAGCACAGAATAGCGAAACAGAGCAGAACAAAATGATAAGATAAAGTATATGAGTTAAAAAGATTACAATGGGCCACTTGAGAAGATGAGGTAATATAATATGATTAATTGTGCAAAAACAAGTTAGACTACTAAAAGGGAATCAATTTGTCAAGCTAAAATAACTAAGGAAAGTCAAAACTTGAGAGACATTACTGAAACATTGTTGGTGCTGTTATTAAATGCTGTCAAGACAGTTTCGGCTGATAGCGGCCCTGTACAGTGTTTCCAAGGAGCTGCTTGTGGATTTGAACCACTAATCTTATGGGTAACACTCCAGTACTTACCGTACAATACCACACTAGGACTAGAAAGCAGTCCGAGCAAAAATTTATGCTAAGAACATCAAAAGAAAATGGAAAGAATGCACAGAATTATTGTATCAAAAAGAACTGGTCAATGCTAAACCATTTCAGAAGGTAGCATATGACCATGAACTTATGATATTGAAAGAATCCAAACTCCAAGGAAGCCATTGACCACCTCCCATAAAAATAAAATAAAATGACTCTAGGAGCTGATGAAATACTACTAATTGAGATGATTCAATTGACAAATGCAACACTGGACACACTACTTTGTCTATGTAAGAATAAATACATACATGCATGCATACATACATACATAGAAGCTAGATATTTGGCTAACTAACAAAAAGATTCATATTTATGCCATACTTATAAAAGGTAGTTAAGCAAAATGTGGAAACTGGATAAGCACTGGACTGCTAACCATAAGGTTGGCAGTTCAAACTCATCAACCACTCCTTGGAAACTCTTTTTGGAGTCGTTTTTTAGTCTGAACTGACTTGATGGCACTTAACAATAACAACGTTATTATTAACATCCTAGTAGGGATTGAATTGTGTCCCGCCAAAATATACATCTTCTTGGCTGGGTCTCAGTGTTTGGCAGCTATTTAATGATGCATATTTGTTGTTGTTATGCACCATTGAGTCAGTTCCAACCCATAGTGACTCTGTATAGTGTTTCTGAGGAGCTGCTGGTGAGTTTGAACTGATGGCCTTGAGGCTCAAACCGACTTTGCAGTCTAGCACATTAACCCACAGCAGCACACCAGGATGTCAATTGACAGTTATGCAATTATGTAATTATCCCCCCACAATGTGATGTGATCAGACAATCAGTTGTAAGGGAATTGGGGTGTTGTGCAGTACCATTAATCAAGCCACAACCCTCATTTGATGTAAGAGAAGTTTCCTTGGGGGTGTGGTCAGAACTACTTTTCATATTATAAAATATAAAGGAAAGAGAAGTAAGCAGAATGAAAGGGACCTACTATCACCAAGTTAGTGTTAGGAGCAGAATTTGGACTTAGGTTTCTGTGCTGGGAACCTTAGACCCAGGGGAAGATTTAAGACAAGACACATGGATATGTTCAGGTCCACAGATGCTAAAAGAAGACATGTATATTCCCCCATTAACAACAGAGAGAGGGGAGCCTTTTCCTAAAGCCAGCACTGTGATAAAATAAACCTGTTTTCTAAAGCCTTTCCCTTATGGTATGTCTGTTTTAGCAGTATTAGATAGCTAAGATGCATCACATGCTTGCAAAATTTTGTTGAAGATAATTTAAAAATGACTGCAGCCATGTGTTGACAAGGAACCATCAAATTCAGAAGACATGGATTAAGGGTATCATTGCAATATCAGACAGATCATGGCCAAAACAGAGACTGTCTGAAAGGTGTTACCTGTGCTTTACCAACTAAATGAAGGTATTTGACTGTGAAAATCATAACAAATTATAGATAACGTGTTGAAGCTTGAGAATTCCAGAACACATAATTGTGTTAATGCAGAACCTGTACATGGATCAAGAGGCAGTTTTTTTTTTTTTGAGAACATGGAAATACACCATGTGTTCATATAAGAAAAGCTGTATGGCAATTTTCACCTTACTGATTCTTTCACCTTGCTTATTCAAACTGTATATTAAGCAAATAATTCAAGAAGCTAGACTATATGAAGAAAGTGAATCAGAATTGTGGAAGACTCATAAATAACCTGTGATATGCAAATGACACAACCTTACTTGCCAAAAGATAAATCGAAGCAATTACTGATGAAACTAAAAGACTATGGCCTTCACTATGGATTACATTTGAACATAAAGAAAATGAAAATCTTCACAGTAGATTGATAAAAACCATCATAGCAAATAACATTGATCAAGCAATCAATGTTCATGGATTCAGAAGTCAGGGAATAAAAAATGTATTGCATAGATTTCTGCTACAAAAAGTTTTAAAAAGCAAAGATGTCGCTTCCATGAATAAGGTACATCTGACCCAAGTCATGGTGTTTTTGGTCACTCCATATGCATGAGGAGCTCTGGTAGTGTAGTGGTTACAAATCGGGCTATGAACTGCAAGGTCAGCAATTTGAAACTACCAGCTGTTCCGCGGGAGAAAGATGAGGTTTTCTGCTTCCGTAAAGATTTACAGCCTTGGAAACCCTGTACAGGGTCGCTATGAGTCAGAATCAACTCCACGGCACATAACAACAACATATGCATGTGAAAGCTGGATAATGGGAACAGAAGACAAAAGAAAAATTGATGCAGTTGAACTTTGATTTTGGCCACGAATATTGAGTATATAATGGACTCCCAGAAGAACAAATAAGTCTTAGAATAAATACAATGAGCAATCTCCTAAAAGTTCATAGACACATTGTCAGGAAAGACCCATCACTAGAAAAAGATATAATGGATGGCAAAGTAGAGGATTAGAGAAAACAAGGGAAATCCTTAATGAAGTGAACTAGCACAGTATCCATAACAATGAATTCAAGCAACAATGATCATGAAGATGGCACAAAACCAGGCAATAATAAATTTGGTTATAAATAAGATCAGATGCTAACAACAATAATAATCAATCAATCAATCAATAAGATTGGGAGAGAATATGAAGGAAATGAAAATACATTGACTTGGAAAGCAGCAAGATTTGTGTTCAAACCATGACTTCCAATTTGGATCTTTTTGTACACCGTTCACATACCTGAGTTCCAGATTCCTCATCTTTAAATTGAATATACTAAAACATCCATGATGTGCTTGAGTGAGGAATCTGGATCTAAATGGTGCCCTGTCTTAGAGTGATTTCCAACTCATGGGATGTAGCAAAGTAGAACTATGCTCCATTGGATTTTCAATGGCTAATTCCTTGGGAGGTATATCACCAGATGTTTTTTCCAAGGAATCTCTCTGCAGACTCAAATATCCAACCTTTCAGTTAGCACAGCTTAGGCAATCTCACTCTATTACTCTGGAAACTGACTTCAATTATCCCAATTTATCATAAAATCTTATATTTAAATCCTAGTTGAAAAGAATGCCACCTACAATTGCCTTAGGAAACATACAGTTTTTATATTTTTAAGGTTAAAATAGTGCTTTACCAAGTGACTATCTCTACATTTAAGATACAATTGTCAATTGAAGTTTGTATAGCTTCAGTGAAGGGTAGTAATATGGTACTATAGAATAAGCACTAAACTGTTAAACAAATGGTTGGTGGCTCAAACTTAGCCGCCATACCTCACAAAACCTATACAGAGTCACTATGAGTCAGAACCAACTGGTCGCATTTAATAACATACACGCTACAGTGCAGTGAATTTTTTGATATGGCTCTGCTGGCAATGGCCCGTGGAATTCCTACCAAATGATGAGGTAGAACTATGTTAGTGTGAAGTGTTGGTTTACGGTCCTCCAAGGGACTGGATAGATTGCTAATAACATAAATAAGGTACAAGGCACCTACGTGATTTGATACCCCATGCAAACTCTAACATGCGGATTGGATAGTTTTCCCATCTCTTAGGTTTAAAATTACCTATCTTAGATGCAGAAAGGGGACATTTCAATTATTGTTGTTGTTGTTAAGTGCTATTGAGTCAGTTCCGACCCATAGTGACCCTGTATAGGATTTCCAAGGCGTGCCTCGTTAGCTTGAACCACTGACCTTGCAGTTCAAACCGACTTTGCAGTCCAGAACATTAACCCACAGTGCTACACCAGAACACTTCAATAGGCACCAAGAAAAGAGAGCCAGGAGTAGAAGGCATCCTTTGGAACTTAAGATCCCTGCACTGGACCACCTTGATCCAGGAGACGGAGAGCTGTGACACCAGAGATAGGGAGAGATGTAGCAGAAACATGACAGCAACAGAAAACTAGCAGAATTAAGAGCACCACCCATGGATTAAAAAAAAAAAAAAAAAAAGACAGAATATCTTAGGTCAGATGACTTTCCAGGGGAGTGGAGAGCCTCTAGGCCCTTAATATGTGGGGGTCAGGGTGTGGGGGATAAGGAGAAGTTAGACCGACAACCCAGAGAGCTAGAGCTGAGCACCTTAGGACCGAGGCTTACTGGTTGACCAGTGTTCCTTTTGGGCATTTATTGACGGGACTAAAAGAGTTTAAGAGTCCTGCAAGGTCAGTTTGAACTAAAAGTTCAATGGTTCAAGATCACCTGCCACTCCTTGGAAATCCCAAACAGGGTTGCTATGAGTTGGAACCTACTCGACATCATTTAACAACAACAAAAGAACTTAGTAACACTTGCTCAAGCAGGGCAGAGGCCAAGGGCCACATGGCCTCTCTCTGGTCAAAACTGAGGACCAGAGAGAGGCCTACCTGTGGATATGGCTGAAGAGACTGTCCTGATGGAGGTAACTATATCCTGAGCACTTTTTATGCTGAATTATAACCTGCTAAGTCAGTTTGAGCCCTGGTGTGATGCTGTGGGTTAATGCACCAGACTACAAAGTAGCTTGAACTTCAAGGTTGGCGGTTCAAGCTCACCAGTTGCTCTTCAGAAACCCTATACAGGGTCGCTATGGGTCGGAACCCGATTCAATGGCACTTAACAACAAAAATAACTTTTCTAATGAATCTCATAATTATAAGTATGGTCTGAGTTCTATGTGGCCATTGCAATGAATTCTCAAGCCCAGTAAAGGAGGGATGCCTTGGGAAAGATGGTTGGTGTCAGAATTGGTAAAGAAGTTGGAGAATGGATGTATGTCTGGCCTCTGCCTCATAGAACTCAGCCTCTGGCTAATGTTGAGTCTACTTTCCTTCCCCCTTAGGAAGTTAAAGGAGGACAGACACTATCCGAAGCCATTTTGCAATAGCCATAGGTGAGGATTGGATCAAGAAAGTGTGTCTACTTTGAGAAGTATAATCTATAATAGAAATTTTCAACCAGATGGGTGTTTTGATTGTTTGTATGATTGATTTCTGACATATTATTCTGAATCATGATTACAATATTATAAACATATTTCAGGATCAGGAAGGATTTCTATGTAGATAAGCTTAATATACCCACATTTTTTTTTCAGTTATTTCAAAATGTAGTCAAAAGCTTACTTTCATTTATTACCACATGATTTCTTTCCTTGACTTGTCAAAATCCTACATACTTAATGTTATTCATCATAGATTGAAGTATTCATTAATCTTGGACAAAGACATTTATTTCAGGTATCACTCAACTACCCATCAGAGTTTATGTGTGCTTATCAGAAAGTTTAAAATTATGATTAAGCTAAAAAATATTTTCCTGGTGAACATGAGAGTTTGCTTACTATAAATATGGTTTGTAAAACTATTTTAAACTGTTATTTTACTTATACTGGAATTTAATTCAATATATTATTGTTGTTTATAAAATCTGCACACAAAATAAACTGGTGAAATTACAAACCTGAATGATAACCTCTAGCAACATATAGTTCAACATTAAATTTTGTTAATTATTATAGATTAATAATTTACATTTTTATTTTTAAAGCATTTCACCAGAATACAAAAACCAGATGACTCACAGAAAAATTAACTAAAAATAATTAACTTCTGAAATCCTTATTACATATGTGTCGTTTATATTTTAAAGATATCATACACACTTTATTTGGCAAAAGAAGGAATAGGTTAGACATTGGACTGATAATCAAACTGTCAGCAGGGCAAATTAACCTGCTGCTCCACAGACGAAAGATGAGTCTTTCTGCTCCCATAAAAATGTATCTCCTCAGGAACCATGTACATGGTCACGATAAGCTGGAATGACTCAATAGCAGCATTTTGCTTTGTTTTGTTTTTGGAAGGGGGTTTAGTGTTGTGACTCTGTAGGATAAGTACCGAATGGCAAGGTTCAGTGAGCACCTTAGAGCTAAGGCTTATTGACTGAGCAGGCTTCCTTTTGGGCATTTATTAACAAGGACTAAAAGAGCCTAAGAGTCCTGCTAAGCCAGTTTGAACTGAAATGTCATGGTTCAAGCTCACCAGCCACTCCTTGGAAACTCTATACAATATCAGCAATTCAAACCTCCTTGTTGCTATTCAGAAACCCTATACAGAGTCACTATGAGTTAGAACTGACTTGAGGGCACTTAACAACAAAAAAAAAATCAAACATATATTGGATTTTATTTGCTCACCTAGGTAAAAATAACAACAATAAGGTAAAAAATTTAGATTTAGCAATGATCTCTGAACTTGACTTCACAACTCAACGATGTTACATTAGACCAAATCCTCTCTGACTCCCCATCTTGCCTTTCTTTTTCCCTTATCTTCACAATCTATAAAGTAGACCATCCCAATAGCTACAGGCACTTCTCTGGTTGGTAGTATAACAGGAATAATAATCCTACACCTCCTATCCTCATGCAACACCTAGCTATCTCCTGAATGAACAACAATTTCCTCTAACATCCTTTGTGGAGAAAAAAATGAGAAGTTTTATCTTTCTTAGAAATTCCTGTGATGTTCTTTTGGTTTTCATTGACCTACCTGAGTTATAGGCTCGTTTCTGGGGAAAAAGATATAATAAAATCACTTTGGCTAGGGCCTGACATTGTTCATTGACTCAGCCAGTTATAACTCCATGACTACTACTTTGGCCCCACTCATTGGTCAGTATGTCGTACTATTGTGATTTGCATGTTCCTATGATGCTTAGACAATTGGTTTTTCAAAAATCTGCAGAGTCACCCATGGTGGATAGGTTTCAGTGGAGCTTCCAGACTAAAACAGACTAGGACAAAAGAGTGGTAACCCACTTCTGAGAGACTAGCTACTGAATACCTTATGAATAGGAGCAGAGCATTTGACTGCTACAGTGCCAAAAGATGAGCCCCACAGGTTGGAAGACACTCAAGATGTGACTGGGGAAGATCTGCTTCCTCAGTGTAGAGTTGACCTTAATGATGTAGATGGGGCAAATCTTTTGGGACTTTCATTTGCTAATGGGGTATGACTCTTAAAGAGAAGAAATAGCTGCAAATATCCATTAATAATCAGAATGTGTAATGTACAAAGTAAGAATCTAAGAAAAGTGGAAGCCATAAAAAAATGAAATGAAACAAATAAAGATGATCCTAGGAATTAAGGAGCTGTGATAGTATAGTGGTTACGAGTGGGGTTGCTAATCTCAAGGTCAGCAGTTCAAAACTACCAGGGGTTCTGTGGGAGAAAGATGAGGCTTTCTGCTTCTGTAAATATTTACAGCCTTGGAAACCTTACACTGAGTCCCTGTGAGTTGAAACCAACTCCACAGCACATAACTACCACCACCATTCTCATTCAAGGCATTAATGAGCTTAAATGGACAAGTATTGGCTATTTTGAATCAAACATTCATATGATTTACTAGGCCAAGAATGACAAATTGAAGAGGACTGCCATCTCATTCTTCATATAAAAGCACATTTCAAGTCATATCTTGAATTGTAGTGCTGTCTCTGTGATAGGGTTATATCCCTACACCTAACAAGGAAGATCAGTCAATATAATTCTTATTCAAATTTATGCACTATCCACCAAAGCCAATGAAGGTTTAACTGAAGAATTTTACCAACTTCCTCAGTCTGTAATTGATCAGATATAAAATCAGGAGTCAATTACAACTCAGTGATCCTATATGCAACAGAATTAAACATTACCTGGTCCTACAGCATCCTCACAATTTTTGATATGTCCAATCCCATTGTTGTAACTACTGTGTCATGTTGTTTCATTCATGTTGTTGTTGTTAGGTCATGTGGAGTCACAGTGACTCTGTACAGGGTTTCGGAAGCAGGAAGTCTCATCTTTCTCCCACATTTCATTGATAATGGTGAAGAAAAAAAATTAAATGACTGTTTTCTCAGACTATCCATCTTTTCATTCTAATAAATAAAGTGAGTTAATCGGCATCATTCGTACAAAAATGTAATCTCACGTGACTTTCGCAGGTCAGATGTTAAGTATATCTTGCTAATTTTGTTATCTGTTTTTCTTACTGAAACACTCAAGTTCATTTATTTTTTAATTCTTTATCTAATTAACTTTTACACTTTCTATGAATGAGATTAAGCAGAAATTTTATAATCAATAGAAGTCACAGTTAAATTTATTTTTCCCTCAGATAATTATGATTCAATAGAAGATGCATATTTCAGATTCTGTTTTAATTACAAGCAATCTTGGTTTCAATTTTTTCAGGAAGTAATTGAAAATTACTGAAACACCTAAGTTTTCCGTTCTAAAAAACAAAGTGGTGGTTGTGTCTCCTCTAGTTAGTTCTGACTCATAGTAACCCTGTATAGGGTTTCTGAAGCTGTATATCTTTACAGGAGCAGAAATCTTCATCTTTCTCCCATGGTCAAATTTAACTGCTAACCTTGTGATTAGCAAACCAATGTATAACCGACTACACTACCAGGTCTCCCTGTATATATATGAGGAGACTTCAAACTATTCGTGGGTAGATGGAATTAATACATAATGGAATTTTTCCACAAACTTTGAAGCATTCTCATGTCTATGTCTGTATATACATATGTTGTTGTTGTTATGTGTAGATAAGTCCATTCTGAGTTATAGCAACCCTGTGCAGAGTTTCCAGGGAGCAGCTGGTAGGTTTGAACTGCCGACCTTGTGGTTACCAGTTCAGTGCTT
>NW_006408609.1:2681945-2683325 GCF_000296735.1 Chrysochloris asiatica | reverse complement strand
GTCCTGTTTTCTAGTGTGTCCTAGTCTGGAAGCTCTGTTGAAACCTGGTCACCATAGGTGACCCTTCCGGTATTCCAAATACCAATGTCATAGCTTTCAGTTTCACAACCATGCAGAAGTCATATCAGTATGACAGACTGACTGATAAGTAGTAGAGCAAGTATTATATTTAAGAACATAAGCTGTAAATAATAGGTAAGTTAAGACCAGATAAAAAGATGCAATAATTGTTTTGTTTTGTTTTTTATTTCAGTATCTCATTCCATTAGATATGGCTCTCACTACCATTGCCATCAAGTCAATTCTCAGTCATAGTGACTCTAGATAGAATGGAATAGATCTACTCCTTAGGATTTCTGAAACAGTAAATCTTTATGGGAGCCTGAAGACTCATCGTTCTCCTGTGAAGTTGCTAATGAGTTTGAACTGACAACCTCACATTAGTAACCTAGTGCTTACATCGCAGCACCATCACCACCCTTTTAGACACAGATGTTGTTGTTGCTGCTAAATACAGTTAAGTCAGTTCTGACTCATAAGACCCTATATGAGGTATCCAATGAGTGATTGGTAGGTTTCAACTGCCAACTTTGACATTAGCAGTCAAGTACTTATCTACAGCACCACACCAGAACATTAAATTCTATATTCAAGGCACATAACTTTGGAAATCAAATATAAATAGGCTTTCAAACAATCTACTCTAGTGCTAAATTCTGAATATCGCTTCACCAATCACTTCAAGATTTTACTGTTAGTTCTTATTTATGTTAATAAAAAATTAATCATGTCACCCCTCAATCATGATGTAAAGGGTTATTTTCAATGTATATTCCAAAGTAAATAGTCAAATTTAGTGGTATAACTATAAATGGTTAAGATAAAATCTTTTGTTTTTCTTTCTACATTTTCTCTAATAGATAAATGGTTATTATGCAACAACCATTTCACAATAAAGATTTGTTTGATTAAAATATATTTCTGTGGCGTAAAGCCCATAGGACAAAAGCCCACGGGACCTTCATTTGCTGATGGGCACAGCTCAAAATGAAGAGAAATAGCTGTTAACATCCATTGAATATCAGAACATGGAATGTATGAAGTATGAATATAGGAAAATTGGAAGTTGTCAAAAATGAAATGGAATGCATAAACATTGATATCTTAGGCATTAGTGAGCTGAAATGAACTGGTATTGGCCATTTGGAATCTGACACAGAGTTTATTATGCCAGAAATGACAAATTGAAGAGGTGTTGAAGTCATTGTCAAAAAGAGCATATCCAGATCAGTCATGAAGTACAACACTGTCTGTGATAGTATAATATCCATGTGCCTACAGGGAAGCCCAGTTTATACCACTATTATTCAAATTTATGCA
>NW_006408609.1:2655427-2669914 GCF_000296735.1 Chrysochloris asiatica | reverse complement strand
ATTAGTTTGAATCCACCAGCCACTCCACAGGAGAAAAATGAGGCTTGGTAGTGTAGTGGTTACGAATCAGGCTGTGAACCGCAAGGTCAGCAGTTTGAAACTACCAGCGGTTCCGTGGGAGAAAGATGAGGTTTTCTGCTCCCGTAAAGTTTTACAGCCCCGGAAACTCTGTGCAGGGTCGCTATGAGTCGGAACTTACTCCACGGCACTTAATAACAACAAACAACAACAAAGATTTATAGCCTCAGAAACCATAGGGAGCAGTTCTATTCTGCTTTATAGGATCACATGAGGCAAAATCAACTCGATGGTAGTAGATAAATGTGTTTGAGATTTGTTGTTGTTTTTAAGTGCTGCAAAGTAGGTTTGGACTCATAGTGACCTAGTATAGAGTTTCTAAAGAGCAGTTGATGTATTTGAACAGCCAATCTTGTGGTTAGCATTCCAGTGCTTATTGTACAGCACCACATCAGGACACCATATATGTTCTAAAGTCTTTTGAATTACATTTACATGAAGAAATTTATTCGAATAGTCACTACCAGACCCACCCTCTTTTTCTCTAAACCTCTGTGTATCCATATGTAGTACATATGGTAATAGAGGTGCTAGAACAAACATTGGCATTCTGAGCTATTACAGAGGAATTCCCCAGAGGAAAAATCTCTTGGAAGTACTTATCCTAAAAGGAGTAATGGTTACTGATATATGTATCTAAAGGCAGAATTTTAACCTTATTTAAAAAATGATTTTAACCTTATATAAGACTTGAAATTACAAATGAAAATGCTTTTTACCTCAATACTATCATTTGGCACTATATACAGGAAAACAATGGGGGGGGGGTTGTACAAACATTTTGAATAAAATTTATTCATAAGTCAGAAAAATGTCATGATGATTTTATAGGTCTGAAAATGTTATCTCATAATCAATTACAATTTAATTATATTGTCTTCTGTATGATAAATTTCAGCCATTATTAAAAATAAAATAGAGATGTATTTCTATGCCCTGAGGTCTAACATTGCAAAGGTGCAAATGGTGGTGGTGGTGGTGTTTGGTGGTGGTGGTTCGTCCGACTCATAGGCACGTATGAGGCCCTGTACAGGGTTTCCAAGTCTATAAATCTTTACAGGAACAGAAAGCCTTGTCTTTCTCCGGCGGAACAGCGGGTAGTTTCGAACTGCTGACTTTGCAAGTTGCAACCCGATTCGTAACCATAAGTACAAAGTGTTTTAGTAAGGGAACTCTGATGTGGTGCTGTAGGATAAGCACTGGACTGCTAACCACAGTTCAATGATTCAAACTAATCACCCTGTCCTATACAAGGTTGTTATGAGTCAGAACCCACTTGATGGCATTTAACACAACAACATTTTAATAATAAGAAAAAAAAAGTAAGCTGTAAAGTATTACGCATAGAACTATTGTTTATGGTGACAGTGAAAGATAAAGGAAGGAAGGCTAGACCAAAAAAAAAAAAAAAAAGGTAGAAAGTAAGAATATTAACTCAACTGCATATACAAATTTCTTAAAAATAAGCTATGAACCCAGGAAGCACATAGGATATAAAATCTTTGTGGGCATTAATGCATTAATGAAGAGCTTAAATTTTATGCAAAGAGCAAAACAGGCCATAATATTGTTTTAAGCTGGGGATTGATATATGTGGATTTTAATTTTTGAAAATTTGTATTCATTCTCTTTTTGCCCAAGTTAACCGGATATAGACCGTAGAAACAAACTTAAAAAAAAAAGTGAAAACATATGAATTAACAATTTCCCAAACAATGAAGGATAGTAATGCTTGAAAAACAGGAAACAATCAGGTTCTACCCTCTGATTACCTTAATTTACTGCCTTAAGAGAGATTCTAGGATATGATGCAGGAGAAGCAAGTCAGACAGGGTCAGGTAGATACCTTGAGCTGAGGAAATAAAGCTAAGTGTTAGGAGAAAACAAGGCAGTCAGAGTTTGCAAGACAGGATATGAAATAGAAAAGACTTATGCACGGAATGCCAAAAATCTTCAGAGACCTTATTGCATATTTAGCAAAGTATTTAACAATGCATGAATCTAAAAAAAAAAAAAAATTCAAAGTTAGGGACAAAACTTTCAAAGGATTAGAAGGATCAGTCACCAGAACTACCACAGGGCAGGTAATAGTGCCTTTCTTGTTCGTCAGACTAGAATAATTCAGAATTCATGGAAGCATTGAGAAAAGTGTTCAGGAAGGGCTTGTCTTAGAAGTGAAGGACAATTTGGCTTGAATTCTTTCCTAGTAACTTAGTTGCATCATATTTATATAAAAAAAAAAAAAAAAACTTCAAGAATATTTAAAGAAATACAAAAAAACTTCAACATCCAACAAAATAAAATTCACTATGTTTGGCTTCCAGAAAATATTACTAGGCATGCAAGGAAGCAGGGTAAATAATTCAAATTTAACATAATCACTTAATGAAAACCAACCTGGAAGTGACACATATGTAAGAATTACATGAGACAGAGATATTAAAACAATTATAACCATATTACATGTGTTCTAACGTTAGATAGAGACCTGGAATATAAGAACAATGCACATATCAAACTTATAGAGATTAAAATTACAAAATCTGAAGTAAATATTACACAAGATAGGATTAACAGCAAAAGAAACAACTTCACAAAATTAATGAACTTGAAATAGCAATAGTAATATGCAAAATGAAAACAGAATTTTAAAAAACTGCATGAGTGTCCTCTAAAGCAATATTGGAATCTTAACATGTATATGGCTATATTTTCTGATAAAAAGGAGAAAAGGGTAACAAAACAGTATTTGAAGAAATTATGAGGAGGAGGCAGTGAGATGGTGGACCAGACAGGCTGTATGAACCCTCTACAACAAATATATGGAAAACCAAATAAAGCAGATGCAGATAATAGTCCAGGAAGGCTAAGCTTAAGATGAAGGGATAGAGAAGTGGATTCAATGCTCAGTAAGAGAGAGAGCTGAGCACACACAGCAAAGAAAAGGAGACAGATAGGTGACATGTGTCAGCTGACCAGATGCAGCTCAGCCATCTTAAGTTTGGGGAGTGGCTTCAGAGACCAGAAAACACATTGGCATTGCAGAAACATACTGGTGTCTCAAGGAGATAAAGGTATGATTTTATTTCTTTCCCCATGTTCCCCTGGTGACCAGAGGCCAGACTGGTTGGAGCTGCACAGAGGTGAGTGCTGCAGTTTTAAGCCCCATTAAAGGAGGGGTGGGGTGTCTGCATTAACTCTGTTCAGTAGGGTCCTTCTCCAAATCTGCAGAGTGGCCCTAGTCAGGCATGGACTAGCCCTCACAAGGAGAAGCAGCTGAGCACACATGTGGTAGAGTAGGGAAAAAGACTGGTGATCTGTCATGGCAGGCTAGACATGGGTGGCCATCCTAAACTTTTGTGGGTGCTTTTGAAGACAAAAGAGCAGAAGGTGGCACAGAGGCATACTGCTTGTTTCTGGAGAGAAAGGTGTGTATTTTTCTTGTATCCCACATTACACCCTTGTGACAAGAGGTGTAGCTGGTGTCCACTTACGTACACTCTCAGGGAAGCTCCGGCTTTCTAGGCAGAGCTGCGTCCAATGGAGCAGAGAACTAGCAGCATCAACCCCTGCACCTGGAATCAGGTGTGGTCTGCTCCAGAACTACAGAACTGGTTCTGACCATCCCTGGACTAGCAGGGCTTCTCACTTTGGGCTGCCCTCTGGGAGGGAGAGACACAGATTGCCCAACTGCTTTGGGGTCTGCATGAATTACTTCTGGATAAGGCACCCAGAACTGACAACACCTAGCCCTACAGGAACTCCATCTAGAGTTGAGAGTGTCATTGTCTCATCCCTTGTCCACCCACAATGTGATTCTTTGGCTAGCAGGAGACTAGAATTTTCTCCTTTCTGGGTCTGGCACCTTTTTTTTTTTTTTTTCATTTCATTGTTTATGCTTATTTTTTTTCAATATGCTGTCTACAAGAGACACATATTACACACAAAGGCAAAACAGATTAAAAATCAATGATGGGAAAAATATATCAAACTAATAGCAATTATAAATGATCAGGAATGGTAATATTAATTTCTGGTACAAAAAATTAATTTCTGATAAAACATTTAGATAAAAAAAAAATTTAAGAGACAAAGAAGAACATTGTCTTATAGGGTCAATTGAACAAGAAGACATAACCATAATAAATATCTATGCTCCCAACGAAAAAGCCTCAAAATAAATAAATCAGTCTCTAATACAATTGAAGAAAGAAAGAGACAACTCTACAATAATACTGGTGGTGGCTGATTTTAATACACCAAAAAACATTAACACAACAGAAATGAAAATTAAAAGAAAACCCACAAACAAAATAAACTCAGTGCAGAAAATGGTGCGGAATAAAGAAACAAGCAGCACCACAGAAAAGCACATAGCAAAATGACAGCAATCAATTCATACCTCGAGATAATTACACTAAATGTAATGGACTAAACGCACCAGTCCAGAGACAGAGAGCAGAATGGATGAGAAAACATGATTCCTCAATATGCTGTCTATAAGAGACATATTAAAAAGATGGAGACAGCTTAAATTTCATCAACAGAAGAATGGTTAAACAAATTTTGGTACATATAAATAATGGAATATTGCATCATGTTGAAGAATAACAAAGAATCAAGAAACACCTCGCAATGTGTATGAACCTGGAGGACATTATGCTGAATGAAATTAGTCAATCATAATGTTGTATGAGACCAATGTCATAAAAAGTTAAGAAAAGTTTTTATTAAAGAAAAAAAAAACTATGATGGTTACAGGGGTAGGGGAAACTATTCATGGGCTAGATGGTAGACACATGTTAATATGGAAGACAGGGTAGGCAATATAAAACAAGAGGGAGATTACCAGAGAAAAGATGAAGTTAGTGGGAGACAGATGGGGGAATGCAACAGCTAGAGTGAATGGAGGTAAATACTGTTAACATTTGGTACATGGAGGGGATTGCAATCGTTGTAATGAAACAAAGTATATGATTTGATAATCTTGTCTTTATTTAATTCACAATAAACATTTTAAAAAAGAAATCATGAAAATTTCACAAGTATGATAGAAACTGTAAACCCATATATCCAAGAAGGTTAACTAACCAAGAAAAAAAAAAAAAAAATGAAAATACAGGCAATGTCTGTGTTATGTAGGTAAGACTTACATGCAACCCACAGTTACAAACTAACCCCTGAAAGCCTGTTATATTAAAAGTATGAGTTTGTCATAATGATGGTTTGTAATAACAAACAGGTACTGCTTTGTGACATACATCAAAACAACCTTATTATTATTGCTGTATTATTATGTTAAAAATGTTTTAGTGTATCTGGAAATGCCTTAGTTTTTTTAATACATAAAATATACATATGTTCTACAAACTAAGACAAACATTTGAATAATGGATGTCAGATATGGACCATACGCAACTATTCCTCCTTATGCACTAATTTAACTTAAAGACCTATTTAGGAATAGACTTCATTTGTAATCCATGGACTTCCTGTATAAAACTTTAAGTCATAAACAAATTCTCAAAAACCAATAATAATGAGAAAATCATAAAAGCAGCAAGAGGAGAAAAACAACACACATAGGAAATTAAGATGAAAACAGATGTCTCAGAAACACTAATGGAGACAAGATATTTCCCAATTAATTTTATGAGTCCCAATTACTCTAATATAGAAAGATTGTAAAGGCATTACAAGAAAAAAAAAAAACAAAACTATAAACTGGTAATCTTCAAGAATATAGATGAAAATTTTATAAACGTGCTGTGGCCTAATGTGTCAGACTGCAAAGTCATTTGAACTTCAAGGTCTGTGGTTCAAGCTCACTAGCCGCTCCTTGGAAACCCTATACAGGGTCTCTATAGGTCAGAATCGACTTGGCAGCACTTAACAACACCAATCAAACAATATCAAACCTAATTTAAAAATTGCAATAGATTTTTTCCAAACATTTTTTCCAAACATTTCCCATTTTTCCAAACATTTTGAAGCCCCCATCATGTAAGAATGATAATGCATTATGTTGTTGTTGTTAAGTGCCGTCGAGTCGGTTCCGACCCATAGCGACACTGTACAGGGTTTCCGAGGGTGTAAATCTTTACAGGAGTAGAAAGCCTGATCTTTCTCCCGCGGAGCAGCTGGTAGTTTCAAACTGCTGACCTTAAGGTTCGCAGCCCGATTTGTAACCACTATGCTACCAGAGCTTATAACCAAATAATATTTCAGGAAAGTTATTTCTAACATGTAAGTACAAATATGATCCAATTAAAATTTTAAAAAGCCATAGTATTAATAAAGTTGACACAGAATTAGTATGTGCGAATATTAAAAAAAAATTTTTTTTTAACATTTCTGACATCTTTCGTCAACTAAGAAGAGAAAAATTTCTTCAAGTTGTTAAAGAACATCTACAAAACTCTACAGCTAACATAATAGTTTATAATGAAAGATAGAATTTTTCCCTCTAATATCAGAAACCTTATGTCACCATATCTATTCAACACTGTATTATAGTTAACAGTGCAATCAGTCCAGAAAAATAAAAAAGTTTTTCATATTGGAAACACAGACATAAACCTGTCTTTATCATCAGATGGTATCAACGTAGAAAACACAGTGGAGCCCACAATTAAACTACTAGAAGTAATAAGCAAATTTGATAGGTTTATAAAACATAAGATTGATTTACAAAATGAATTTTAACAATTGCATCCAGGGCATGTCAGAGAGACTGAAACTTACTTTAGAATAGCTAAAATAAATTACAGAAATGATGAGGTGAAATAATTAAAAAGAAAATTTCACAGGGCAGATCTAGAAAACAAAGTATTTTAATGAAATATACATAGACCTGGAGTTAGAAAATCACAAAGCAATAACATGTGCAGCATTCCTTAAGCTGAAACAACTTAAGAAAAAATTCAAGCTTCAAGTTGCAATACTGATGCAGGAATTATCCAAAAAAATAAAGATGAAAGGAATACCCAGTCACTGTACCAATAAGAATTGTACAACATTCAACCATTTCAGGATTTAGAAATCACATGATCAAGAATAAATGGTATTGAAGAAAGAAGTTCAAGCTACACTGAAGGCATTGTGAAAAATAAGGCTCCAGGAACTGATGGAATACAAATTTAAATATTTCAACAAACTGATACAGCGCTGGAAATATTTGGAAGGCAGATATCTCTCCAACTAACTGAAAGAGATTTGTAGTTTTATTGGTGTCTTTTCCAAAGAAATGTAACCCTAAAGAATGTAGAAATCATTGAACAATATCACTAATATCACAGCAAACAAAATGTAGTGGAAAAAAATGTTAAAATCACTTACCAGTACATTGAAAGAACTTCCAGAAATTCAACCCAAATTCAGGAAAGGATGTGGAATGAGGGGTATTGTTACTGACATTAGATGGCTCTTGGCTGAAAGTAGAGAATATCATAAAGATGTTTATTTGTGATTTACTGATTATACAAAGACATTCAATTGTATGGATTATCACAAACTAGGGAGAATGTCATGAATTGGAATTCCAGAACACTTAATTGCGCTTATGTATTGTGCTCATGAGGAGCCTGTATATTGACCATGGAGCAGTTTCTCTACCATAAAACGTTTAAAATCAGGAAACATGCATATCATGATTATGCCCTTTCACCATACTTATTTAGTTTGTGTGCTGGGCAAATAATCCAATAAACTGTATTATATAAAGAAGACTTGGAGCAGATTCATTATCAAAATATGCAGATAACACAACCTTGCTTGCAGAAAGCAAGAACTTGAGGCAACCGCTGACAAAGACCAAAGCATACAGTCTTCAGTATGGATTGCAACACAATGTGATGAAAACACAAATCCTCAAAACTGAACCAATACACAACATCACAACAGATGGAGAAAAGATTGAAGTAGTCAAGGATTTCACTTTACTTGAATCCAGAATCAACACTCGTGGAGGCAGCAGTCAAGAAAGCAAATGACATATTGCATTGGGCAAATATGCTGCAAAAGACCTCCCTCTTTAAATTGTTTAAAAGCAAAGATGTCACTTTGAGGACTAAAGTACTCCTTTCCCAAGCCATGGTATTTTCAATCATGCTAAAGCTGGACAATGAATAATGAAGATAGATGAAGAGTGTATGCATTTGGATTGTGGTGTTGGTGAAGAATATTGAATATAGCATGGACTGCCAGAAGACCAAACAAATCTTTCTTAGAAGAACTACAGTTATAAAACTCCTTAGAAGTGGCAAAACTTTGTCTTACTTACTTTGGTCATGTTATTAGGAGGGACCAGACCCTGAAGAAGGACACCATGCTTGGTAAAGTAGAAAATTAGTGGGAAAGAGGAAAACCCTCCCTAAGAGGGACTGACACAGTGGTTGCGACAATGGGTTTAACCATAGCAAATGTTGTGAGGATGGTGCATGACTGGCAGCATTTCCTTCTCTGGTACATTGGATTACCATAGGTGGAGCCATTTCACTGATACCTAACAACAGTATGAGTTACTATTCAGACTATTTGAAAAACACTAGCAAAGGGGAAAAAAAAAAACAGACATATTACAAAAACATTCATAATGCAAGTCAGCTTGAAAAATTTTGTGGAAGCATAGAATTAAAAGGTAATGGAATTTTTCCGTGAATTTCTTGAAGTCCCTTAAAACTATGTATTATATATTTAATATGGAGTCTTGGTGTGGCACTGCAGGGTAATGCATTGGATCAAAAAGCTGGCTGTTCATAGTCACCAGCCGCTCCTCAAAAACCCTATACAAGGTAGCTATGAGTCAAAACCAACTCAATGGCACTTAACCTATATTCAGTATATAAAATTTTAATATATATTTTTTGAGGCTTAGCTTGGTTGTTTCTTGGACATAGTAAGAAGGTAGTTGGCAGAAAGGGTGGGTAGCACCAAAAAAGAATTTTCACTTTTTACATATTTCTGCACAATTTCTTTTATAATAAACAGAAACAAAGATTAAATTTTTTTTCATTTTGAAAAAAAAAAAAAAAATCAATCCAGCACCTTAATAAAGACTCAAAATATAATAGCATTTTTGGGAAATTGCGTACTGTTGTCTTTATATAAATAAAACAGAATTTAGAGTCATGTAGTATAAGTGAAGGTCCCTAAGTAGCATAAACAGTTACTCTCAATTACTAGCCTAAGGTTGTCAGTTTGAACTCACTCAACAGTACTTCAGAAGAACAGGTCTGGTGTTCTATTTTCATTAAGATTTTTGTTGTTAAGTGGTTTTGAATCACTTCTGACTCATAGGGACAGTTCTGACTCATTTCCACTCTGTATAAGGTTACTGAGGAGTAGCTGGTGTGTTTGAACCACTGACATCATGATCAACAGTTCAGTGCTTATCCTACATTGGCACACATAGCCGAAAAAATCCTAGGGAACAGTTCAACTTTGTAAAACATGAGATCACCAAAAGTCAAAATCAACAGTATTGAGTCAAAATGTTTTATTTACCACATAGCAACTTAAAGAAACCTGGACATTTATTTCAGTTCTGTAAGTCTCAAATTAATTTATCTCTAAAGACGAATAATGTTATATACTTTACAGAGATGTTGAGAGGATTTCAGAAGTGTATAAACACTCTACTACAGCTTTTCAAGAACTGCTAGATTTCAAAGAACATACCAATTAATGCCTTTATTAAGTCTTTAAATAATCAGGATTTTCTTAAGTGTTTGAACTGCACTCAGTAAATATTTGAATAATACACTGGAACGTTCTTAGAACTCAGGATTCAGGAGGTAGGCATTGACACTACCTTACATTGTTACATTTTACTATTTTAGAAACAAGCAATTCTACTCTTATAATAACATATGGTGACCATGAGTCTGAATCAATTCTATGGAAACTAACAACATCCAGAAGATGGAATCCAAGAAGGTAGTATATATATATATATACAATTAGTGTTCAGCAAAGTCATAATAGGAATGTAAATGTTACTGAATTCTCAAAAACTGACAGTGAATGAAGTAGGCCTCAAAAGTATATATATACAAAAAAAGTAACAGAGAGTGAAACAGTTTGTCTTTGACATGAACACATGCCCTCTCCCCATTGTTGCCCATAAGCAGGCAGCACACACTGGTACAGGTGGTCCTTTATAATTGTGTGCATAAAATAACTGAGTCATTTTCTGATTGGTAAATAATATGCAATGTCAGATTCTCCACACCATCTGTGTCACTCACCACTCCAGTTTTCTGCAAAACTGCCAGGGGCACAAGCCCAGCACCTCATTGTTGGAGAAGTCACAGGAAGAAGTACTTGGCATCCTTAGCAAAGCTTAAATCTGTTCACAGTATTGAACCTGACATATGCCCCAAAGCAGAACGTGTATGCTATTCTAATGATCTCTCCTGCTGCTTTATAATCAGAGACATAGATGGAAGGAATACTGCCATTTTTCCCTTTGGCACTGGTCAACCTCCTGTACTCTCTTTTAGGTAAAAAAAAAAAAAAAAAAAAAAGTTCTTATATTTAGGAATAATAATGTTCTGATTACTAAACACAATACTAAACACAAGCATTTTATATTCACTCTTCCCTAGATGTAAGATCCATGCTTATTTTAGGTCCTTGCTCCAACTTTCTTCAATATATTGGAGTCTTCCTCTATATCATTTTTAAAGAGTTGGTAATTTCCAATCATCTGTCTTGACAGTTCAGACAGACTTTTTGAAGTTTAAGAAAGTCTAGTTGGTGAGTTGCCTTGTGAACTTCTCTTTTCATTGAAAGGAAGCAAGCACTTAGTCAGAGAGTGTATCTTGGCTTCATTCTGAAAACGTCTGGTATTGACAGAAGCCAAAAGTCAGAGCCTCAGTATGCACCATGCAGGGAAAGTCCTGGAAAGATTTCTCCTCCCATCTCTCTTTCTTGTTGTTTCCTATCATATTATTCACAATGAGACACATCCATATGGTGGTAAACCCAGATCCAGGCTGTATGAAGTTTGGCCAAACCTTTTCAAGACTAGGGTTATCCTTGGGTACTACAACCAACAACAACCACTAACATGGCTTTGAAGTCCCACGGTTTCTATTGGAAAAGCTAAATGCAAAAGTTAATTTAATAGTAGCATTTTGATCATCATTAAAAAAAAATAATAACCCAAATAGAATTAATATTTTCCTGAATTATAGGCAGATTTCATAAGCAAACATTACAGTTAAGGATAATTGTTTAAAACAAGAAAAACAATAGAATGTATGCATATACATCATAGTAACCCTGATATAAATAGGCTTGTCTTGGGATCATTATCCACTTTCTTTTTTTGATACAAGAGTAAATAGCATGATTATTATCTTAATCCATCTGATGCTCAATATGATTTGGAATCTATCTTACTATAAACATAATGACAAAATATGATATCTAGAACAGAAACTGCCATGATATCATTGTACTGAAGTCTATGTTCCTTATAATGAAATGTAGATCCTAGTTCTTAAATTTGTACTACTCCAAAAATGGCAACAAACTACAATTAAAGGTGCAATTATACAGTTAAAATAATAGACATGATTATTTTTACAGCTATCCAGAAATAAGAAGCAGTATAAATATGACCTTAATTCACGATCAGTTATTTGTCATGTTTAAATTTTTATATAAATCAGTAAGACATGATCTCCAAAGAGTACACACAGAAAATACTTGGCTCGGCCTGATTTCTATCTCACTGTCTGATTTTGTCCTAGGAAGTTTTAAAATGAATATTTGGCTTCTATATTCTTAAATTTTAATTCGATTGCTAGAATATTTTTGTTATCATTTTGTGATTGTATATGTGTGTAGCAGCTCTCTCCAGTGACTTTTATTTAATGATTTCATATGATGATTCACTGAGCAAGCACTAACTAGGTCCAGGTTCTGAACTGTCCTCTACTGCAGCTAGGAATAGCTGCCATCGCTCTAGTACAAAATTCCCTGTTACTCATGTGTCTTCAAGCAAGCATCTCAGGGATGAGCATTGAATGGTCCATCTTCAGATGTAGTGAAAATGAAAATGCCCTCAATACTTTATTGCATGTGGCAATAGGTCTGTCAGTATCCTCATTTCCAATTTAAAAATCTTTGAGGAGCCCAAGATTTAGGGCCTGTTTGTAAAGGCTGTGTGATTCAGAGAGGTAATATAAGAGCCACTACAACCTTGGAAACCCTATAGAGGATTACTATGAGTCAGAACTGACTCCACAACACACCACCACCATCACAGAGAAGTGTAGTGTAGTGGTTACAAATCTGGCTGCTAACCTCTAGGTAAGTAGTGTGAAACTACCAGCAGTCCCTGGGGAAAAAGATGAGGCTTTCAGCTCCTGTAAAGATTTACAGCCTCAGAAACCCTATAAAGGGTCTCTATGAGTTGGAACCAACTCCACGGCACACCACCACAACCACCACAGAGAATAGCAGGTGAGATCATTAGCCTCATAGTACTTGTTTGAAACCCAAACAGGTAGAGCAACTCACCATTAAAATCAATCCATTACTGAATTAGAAATACGACTGAATTTAGCAACAAATTTGTGCCAACATTACTTCTAGCAGCAGTAGGTTTTCAGCAGCAGATTGGCACCATGACAGAGTCCATAATTTTCACAGTATGTGTTTCATAATTTGTCATGCACACTCTGATTGCTTGGCATATTGGCAGAGTCCACAGTGCTCTCTAAATGTCACCAAATGCATTTGAGGATTTGTCATGCACGGTCTGAGCCAGTGACACAACACAGCGGAGTGGCCAGGTTCAGAGCTGATTTTTGCACTCCCTGTAAGTGAGTGCTCTCGAGCTCAACCACCAATGACGAGGGCCTCGTGGGAGCTACGCAGCCCTTCTCTTGTAGCTGCTGATTTTTAATTCTGTGTCAAGTGATCATATGGAGACTGCCAGGAGAAAATACTATTACACTGCAGGTGTGACATGCATAGCACAGAATTTCTGCCTAATAGTATCTCTTTACAAATCATTCTTTGTACTTTATCTAACAATGTTTCAAACTCAAAGAGCAACTCACAAATTTAAAGTAAGAAAAATGATATCAATAGAAATGAATAGAGGGTGGAGAAATTATTCAGTGAAGAGATAAAAAGAGTTGATGCCACTGCTGTGTTTAACAAAAAGGTAGAGTGATGTCAGACCAAGGAATCCTGCGTTAGATGTAGGAACACCTGGTTTCTATATGAACAACTTCTGCCTTTGGGCAAGTCATCCATCCACGTGTGGCCTCATTAAATAAGGAGGATGGATGAGAACAGCTCTAAAGGTGCTTTCACATCTAAACATTCCATTGTTCTAAGAGAGGCATATGAGTATATTTGTATCTTTCAGACATCTCCCCCGTTTGCATGCAATGATTGCATAAAGCTTTCACAGTGTTTCGTAAAAGCTTCAAGAGCTACATCTGCTGGAAGCTTTTAGTCATCTAGGATTCCAGCCATTATCTCATCACTTTTAGTCACTGTCTTTTAGTAGAAGAAGGGAAATTAGTCTTTTTTTATATATCTACATTTGGGTCCCATGGATGCACCTGTTACTACAAAATCTGTTTGATGATAAATAACTCACATATGCTCAAGAGCGTTGTCTTGACATGTGCAGCGAGAGACCTTCATAGACATATGTTGCTAAAAGCAATAGCTGTGACTTTGTATTTGCTTGTGGTTCAGGAAAAGTACAAACTCGAATACGTGGAAGTTAACAAAGACAGTTTAGGCAAGGAGGAAAGATGACGCCTTCACTTGGAAATTATAAAATTCTGAAAAAGAACTATAACAAGGTACACACCTATATAAAATTCACCAAAAAACACAGATATGCTTTATGTATGTACACACATACATACTACTTACATATACATATTGGCCAAGCTGTAAAATATTAAAAATATTTCAAAACATATGTTTAACTACTATAAAAGACATATAAGGATAGGGTCATTTATGCAAAAACTATAGCTTTACTTGTTGTGAAGTGCCATTGAGTTGATTCTGACCCATAGTGACCCTGTATAAGAGCAGCCGGTGAGATTCAACCACCAGCCTTGCAGTTCAAATGACTTTGCAGTTGGACACATTAGCCCACAGCACCACACCAGGATTCCATATCTTTACTAGAAAATATATATTCCCTCTTCTGAAAAGGTTACCAATAATTAACCTTCATTAACAATGTTAATGAGCTCTGGTAGCGTAGTGGTTACGAATCGGGCTGCAAACCTTAAGGTCAGCAGTTCGAAACTACCAGCCACTCCGCAAGAGAAAGATGAGGCTTTCTACTCCCATAAAGATTTACACCCTTGGAAACCCTGTACAGGGTCGCTATGGGTCGGAACCGACTCGATGGCACTT
>NW_006408609.1:2648079-2655327 GCF_000296735.1 Chrysochloris asiatica | reverse complement strand
GTCAACTTGACTGGGACAAGGAAAATCACCTATTTCTAGGGAAAAAAGTTATTTATTAATAATTTTCCAACATTCACACATACTGCCAACCCTCTGGTTTAACAAGAGACAGAAAAAAAAAACACACAAAATTCACCATAAAATACAAGGAAGTGAAAATCCAATTAAGTCCTACAATTTTTTCCTCCAAATTTCAAAGGAAATAAAACAAGGCATCCTGCATTTTAAATTCTATTACATTGTCTTTTAGAATCAATTCTGTGCCTTTTCTGAATTAGTTTTTGAGATTGATTTGTTATAATAATTGAAATTTCAATTTTATTATTCTAAAATATACTCTGTTCGGTTTTCTAAATACTCTTTTAAAATTATATCCCAAAGTAGAAGACTATATACTTTTCATATAGGCAATAGATTCTTTTGATTTGAAGATATGAACTGCCTATAAATAATATTGACCTGAAGGTACAAAAAAAAAATAGGTTTAGCAATTTTGAAACAAAAAATTTCTAATCTCACCTTTTCTCAGATGTCCTGGTGTGACGCTGTAGGATCAACACTGGACTTCTAACCACAAGATCAGTAGTTTGACCCCACCAGCTGCTCTGCCGGAGAAAGATGAGACTTTCTGTTCCCTCAAAAATATACAGCCCCAGACACCTTATATATACAGGGTCACTATGAGTCAGAACCAACTCAATGGCATTGAACAACAACAATGTATATAAATAAGCCCTGGTGTTGTGTTATAGGGTAAGCACTGGACTGATAAAGGAAAAGTTGACAATTCAAACCCACCAACTATTCTCAAAAACCCTATCCAGGGTCGCCATGAGTCAGAATCAACTTCGTGGCATACAACTACCATGTATGTAAATATGCATAGGCAAACTCACAGTGCACATACAAAAACAGTTGCTGTTAAGAACAAATCATGGCGGTGCCATGTGTTGCAGATAGAGTATAACTATACTATATATAGTTTTTATGGCTATGATCTTTCAGAAGTATATTGCCAGACCTTTCTTCTGAGGTACCTTTGGGTGGGTTCAAATCACCAGTCTTTTTACTATCAGTTGAGAACTTAATAATTTGTAACAGATATATATATATATATATATATATATATATATATACTGTTGTTGTTGTTAATAAGTGCTATCAAACATTAGTTTATTGTGGTCTATAGAACTATCACTGACTACTTTTCAGAAGCACATTGCCAGGCCTTTCTTTCTGGCCTGCTTAGTTTGGAAGGTCCACTGTAAACATGGGTTTGTCTGCTGGTATTTGAAATCCAGGTGGCTTATAGAAACATGCAACATGAAAATTATCATAGTACAACAAGGTGACAGAAGGGTAGTAGTCATGAATATACTCATGCAAACATATTATATATGTATATATATATATATTTAGTGTGTATTTATCAGATAATAAGAAGTGACTTACAAAGAGATTTTAAATGAAAATCAGGAACAAAATGTGCCTAGTCTTCTCAGGAAGCATATCTCATACACTATACTGATAGGAGAGTGAATAATTGATGGATTAGATGAGTAAGCTTTTGGATCCTCTTTCTTGAGTTCCTCTGATCGTCTATGTTGCTATTGTTGTTAAGTGCCATTGAGTTGGTTCTGACTTAGAACAACCTTGCATGGGGTTTCTGAATAGTGACTGGTGGGTTTGAGTCACTGACCTAGTAATTAGCAGTCTAGTGCTTACCATAGAGTGCCACACTAGTGTAATGGGAAATATAAAGAGCATTGTCAGCAAAATACCCATTGTCTAGACTTTCTTTGTTCATTCTGCCTTCAGAGAGAGAAAATTGCTATATATTCCTCATAAGTGAAGATTCAAGAACTCTAGCACTTAGTGGCACAGTACCCTATTTCTAACTTTTTAATGATAATTTCAAAAACAAACTAAAGGAAAGTGAATCAGGCACCACTGGTTATTTAGGCCCATAGTCAAATATATCAATATGTCTTTTAATACTTTAAGTGTAAAAAAACTTCTAGCAAACTCTGAAAATGGCATATACATTTTTAAAAAGGAATACAAGGGAGCTTGAAAAAGTTAATGGAAAAATGGAATTAGAGGATAATGGAACTTTTAACGAACTTTTTAAAGCTCCCTTGTATATATTATTGTGACTCATACTCAACATATACAACAAATATTTTGTTGCATGCAAAGAAGGTAAATATGTTATTGTTAAATTGTTGTTCCTGTTAAATGTCATTGAGTAGATTCTGACTCATACCAATGTTATGCACAAAGGATGTCCCATCCTGTGCATTCTCACAATAACTGTTGTTTGCCCATTGTTACTGCCACTATGCCAATCAGTCTCATTTGAGGGTCTTCCTATTTATTGCTGACCCTTCACTTTACTAAACATGGTGTCCTTCTCCAAGGACCAGCCCTTTCTGACAACATGCACAAAGTATGAGAGACAAGTCTCATTATCCTTGCTTCTAAAGAGAATTCTGTCTATACTTCCAAGACAGATTGGTTTGTTCTTCTAGCAGTCCATGGTACTTTCGGGGTTCTTCAGCACCATGACTCAAATGCATAGATAATTCTCCTGTCTTCCTTATTCATAGTACAACTTTCACATGCATATGAGGCAATCAGTCAGGACAAAGTTATCCTTTAAGAATCAAATTTGCTCTGTAACATTTTAAAAAGGTCTTTTATAACAGATTTGTTGCATGCAACATGCTATTTGATTTCTTGACTGCTACTCATTAGCACTGATTAAGGATCCAAGCAAAATGAAGTCTGTGGCAACTTCAATCTTTTCTCCATTTATCATTATGCTGTGAGGATTTTTGTTTTTCTGTCAATTGAGGTGCAATCCATACTGCAGTTTTTTATTTTCATCAGTAACTTTTTGCTTCCAGCAAGGAAGGTTGTGTCCAAGAACAACTGGTGAGTTTCATCTGTGTATGACAGTTTGCTAATGAGTCTTCTTTGAAGCCTGAATGTGTGTTCTTTTTCATGTAATCCAGTTTCTCAGATTATGTGATCAGCATACAAATTGAATAAGTATGGTGGAAGAATACAATCATGGCATGTTCAACACTTACCATAGACTGTGTTCTTTGATTTTCATAAGTAAGTATTTTAAGTCCTCTTCACTTTCAGCAAGCAAGGTTGTATCATCTGCATATCTCAGGTCTAATTGAGTCTTTCTTCTGTCCAGATACCACGTCCTTCTTTACATAATCCAGTTTCTCTGCTTATATGCTCAGCATATAGACTGAATAAGTACGGTTAAAGAATACAAACCTGACACACAACTTTCTTAATTTTAAACTATTCAGTGTCTCCTTGTTCTGTTCGAACAACTGCCTCTTGGTCTATGTGCAGGTTCGTCATGAGCACAATTAAGTGCGCCTGAATTCTCATTCTTCCCAATGTTACCTGCAGTTTGTTATGATCCACAGTCGAATGCCTATGCATAGTCAATAAAGCAAAAGTAAACATCTTTCTGATATTCTCTGCTTTCAGTCAAATCCTTTTGACATCGGTAATGATACCCTAGTTCCACATTGTCTTCTGAATCTGGCTTGAATTGCTGACAGTTCCCTATCAATTTAGTGCTACAATAAAATTTGAATTAAAATTTTACTTTTAAAATTGGGGGGCAAATTTTTACTTATAAGTGATATTAATGAAATTGTTTGATGATTCCGGCATTCCATAGGATTTACTTTTCTTTGGAGTGGGCACCAATGTGGATCTCTTCCCAATGGTTAGCCAGGTAACTATCTTCTAAATTTCTTTTCATAAACAAAAACAAATAATTCCTGAAGACTTGTTTTTCACCAATGTCTTAGACGCAGCTGCGACTTCTTTGTTATTAGGCAGCTTACTGCAAGTATTTAAGAGCTCTGGTAGCATAACGGTTACGAATCAGGCGGCGAATCTTAAGGTCAGCAGTTCAAAACTACCAGCTGTTCCAAGGGAGAAAGATGAGGCTTTCTCCTCCCGTAAATATTTACAGCCTCGGAAACCCTGTAGAGGGTCACTATGGGTCGGAACCGACTCCAAGGCACATCACCACCACCACTGCAATTATTGATACTTTTACTTAACCAAGGCAAGAGCTTCTGATCTTAGAAAAGTACAAGTTCTATTTGTTATCTCTCCTTTGTTTTATACTTGTTATTAAGTACATTGGAGTCAGTTTCAACTCATAGTGACCCTGTATAGGGTTTCCAAGAGTGGCTGGTGAGTTTGAAGCACTAAACTTGTGTTTCAAACTGATCTTGCAACCCAGTGCTTTTTCCACAGTGCCACATTGGGACTCCACACTGGCTCCTCTAAAAAGATAAAATCTGCTAATAATTCCACTTTCTTACACCCATGTTTAAATTAACGTTATGAAGAAAGACACACCTTTCTATCTAAAGCCAAATCAGTTTCACTACTATATCTTGTGCTACTTAGGGTTCTAGTAAGAGAGTGGATGAACCTTTCCAAGTCACAGCTGCAGAGACCCTTACTCTGACCACCCAAATGTATTTGGAATTAGCAGTTGTCTATATACCATAGGTGGAGTACTGGTGTAGTGTTATGGGATAATGCACTGGACTGCAAAGTCAGTTTGAACTGCAAGGTTGGTGTTGAAACTCACCAGTTGATCCTGGAAACAGAACCGATTCAATGGCACTTCACAACATACCATAGGAGTATGCCATAGGAACCTTGTGCTCCATGATTAAAACAAATCCACTGTCATTTCCCCTTAAAGCTATTTGTTTTCTATATTCTTTTTCTCGGTGAATACTACCAGTGTCTGTTGAGTTACCTGCATGGTAAAGATAAAAATAAAATCTAATCCTTAAATTGTGGATAAAGATCTAGTCCTCACTATTCCGCTTCTCCATCTTTGTCACCAGCCACCCAAACTACACTCTTTCTTCCTCCATTCCTAGTCAGAGCTCACTAGTTAAAATACAATTATTATTCAGACTGACTGCCCACAGATCCCTTCTTTTACCAAGCCACCTGGAGCCATATCAGAGCACACACATACAAATGATACAGTCCTTCAGATTTCCATTCTGCAGGTGCCAAGAGCAAACTTAGGGAACCCTTCCAACATCCCAACTTTCTGACCTCCTGATTCCTACTATCCTCTTTGTGTTTGATTTTTCACTGGAATGACTAACAGAATTCATAGAGAAGTCCATGTAGCATACCAGGTTATGAGTTGGGCTGGACTGCAAAGTCAGCAGTTAGAGTCCACCAGGGTCTCCAAAGGAGAAAGATGAGACTTTCGGCTCCTGTAAAGATGTATAGCCTTGGAAACCCTATACACGGTAGCTATGAGTTGGAACCAACTCCCATGGAACACAACCACCACCAACAACAACATACTGTACTTAACTGATTTATTATAACCAGAAAGAACACAAGAAAAGTTAACGCAAGGGGGCAAAGTTTGGGAGGCATCTCAGCTTGTAGCTTTCATATCTCCAGAGATGCATGAGCCTCTCTCATGTATAACTGCCTTCACTAACGAGGAAGTCCAAGGAACTTCTGTGTTCAGGGTCTTTTATGGGTTTTATTGCATAGCTATGATTGAAGCTTCTGCATAGTCATGCATCTCTAGATTATAGTCATCATAGATGTGTTGATTATCATTACATATCATCATTTTTTAGCACAAACCCTAGGAATTTAGAACAAAGCTTGGTTGCTCAAGAAATAAATGCATAATTAATCAATATTAAATTAATTAAAGCAGAGGTCTGATTATATTTCTGCTCTTTCAAATGTTTCAATTATTCAGCACAGATGATAGGATGGATTCAAATTCCTAATCTAACATGCAAAGACATTTACTATCTGGTTGGTTTTATCTTTGCAGCCCAATCTCCTATCACTGTCTGGCTAGAGTCTAATGATTAGCCAAGAATAGTTCAGAGACAGTGAGTGATTCAGCAGACTACTTTGGTAATTTGCATGCAAATAATTTACTTATTTCTGAGGGAATCAGCTGGTAGATAGATTTAAGGAAAAAAAGACAAAAACAGAATTTATAAGAGAGAGAAGGAAGAGGGAAAACTACATGCACTGGGAACAGTGAACCTTGTTAACATATTCTTTTTATTAAATTGTTTAGCTGTAAGCTAATAGAAAAGACAGTATGTGCATTGTGTTCTTGATTAATCCAGCTAAGGGGTATAAAGAAAACATTTTCATTTGCTGATGAATTCTCTACAAACCTTTAAAGTTTACTTGTGGGAGGAAAAAAAAAGGAATGTTGTTTAGGGCCCTCCACCTCAATAAAGCAAAGTTTCTATCATATTTCTCACCAATTTCTCAAGATTCACCTGTAATTCACTATGGATTTTGAGTACTAAAGAGCTGATCTTTAAATTCTAGATTATCCTACTTTTAGAACATACAGCATGGTACCCTAATGTTTAATTATGTGGTTTTTTACCACTCTCCTACTTGAGTACTCAAGGCTATTTGTTACTCATCTTTTTGTTCTGAGAGTATAAGAAGAGTCACTTTTCCTCAAAGAATTTCCCCAAAATGCCTTGAATTCTGTCATTTTAGGACAAAATACAACTATTACTGAAAAAATTCAGAAAAATACATCATCTTTTATATTACTTCATATAGTAAAAAAAAAAATTTCCAAGTTTTCTTTCCCCAGTAACAAGTCTTATGCTCAAACTGAAGGGACAGGACTAGTCTCTTAGTCTCTCTGAGGAAATCTCTGAATCTTTCTGAGGAAACTGCTATGGAAATCTGGAGTTACTTTTTCAGATATTTTCTGAGGAATACTGTAGTTTAGAATTAATAAATCTAGAATATAAATATTCTCTACTAATACATAACTTCTAAAAGTTGTGAGATGACAGCCTCATATCTGTGTTTTGGGGGTGCTGGTATATTTGAAATGCCAACCTTGCTGTTAACAGACCAGTTCTTATTCTGCAGTGCCAGCAAGGCTCATCTGTCAATTTGTTGTACTGTGGTGTCTTGTGCGTTGCTATAATGCTGGAAGATATGTCACCAGTATTTTAAATACCAGTAGGGTCATCTATTGTGGAGAGCTTTCAGTGGAATTTCAAGACTAAGACAGACTAGGAAAAAGGAGAAGCAGACCATTACTGAATGGGAGTTGTTGTTAACTACTGTCAAGTTGATTCCAATCATAGCGACCCTGTGTATGGTTTCCAAGGAGCTGCTGGTGGGTTTGAACTGCCAGCTGTG